>NC_064263.1:29555000-29616052 GCF_003254725.2 Canis lupus dingo
CAAACATCGAAGTCAAAGAAAATTGAGACACAGAGGAAAATGCTCCAGAAGAAATAACAAAATAAAACCTCAGAGGGATAACTAATTGAGAGTAAAGCAGGATGCCTGGTAAAGAGTATAATGTAATGATCATAAAGATGCTCAGGGGCTGGGATCCCTGGGTGGTGCAGCGGTTTGGCGCCTACCTTTGGCCCAGGGCATGATCCTGGAGACCCGGGATCGAATCCCGCGTCGGGCTCCCGGGGCATGGAGCCTGCTTCTCCCTCTGCCTGTGTCTCTGCCTCTCTCTCTCTGTGGCTATCATAAATAAAAAAATAAAAATAAAAAAAAAGATGCTCAGGGGCTTTGAGAGAAGAGTGGAAGAACTCAGAACTTCAACAAAGAAATAGAAAATGCAAATTTAAAAAAAGTTGAAAAATACAATTGAAGTGAAAAATACTCTGAGGGAATCAACAATAGATAAGAGGAGGTATAATAAAGGATCAGCAATCTGAAAAATAACAGAAAGAAACCACCCAAGCTTAAGAGAAATGAAAAAGAAATTTGAAAAAACGAGGATGGGTTTGAAATTTGAAATTTGAAATTTTTATTTTTATTTTTATTTTTTTTGAAAAGAAATTTTTAAAAGTAATGGATCTCTTGGACATTGGGCAAACAAACATTCACATTATAGATGTCTCTGAAGAAGAAGGAGAAGAGAGAGAAAGGAACAGAAAGCTGATTTGGAGAAATAGCTGAAAATTTCCCTAGCCTAGAGAAGGTAGTAAACACCTAGGTTCAGGAAGCACAGCGGTCTCCAAAATGATGAACCCAAGGAGATTCACACTACAATATATACTAATTAAAATACCAAAGTTTAAAGATAAAATGGGAATTTTAAAAGCAGCAAAAAAAAAAAAGAACTAAAAAGTTACATGCAACAGAAATCCCATAAGACTATGAGCTGATTTCTCTGCAGAAATGTTGTAGGCCAGCAAGGGTTATGATATATTATGATACATTATGATACATTCACAGGAAAATCTTACCACAAAAAATGAGGAAATTGAGGAAGACACAAAGAGATGGAAAAATATTCCATGCTTATCGATTGGAAGAATTAATATTGTGAAAATGTCAATGTTAAATTGACACATTTAATGCAATCTTATCAAAATACAGTGGACTTTCATCAGAGAGTTGGAAAAAATCATCTTAATATTTGTGTGGAATCAGAAAATACCCCGAAGGGCAGCCCGGGTGGCTCAGTGGTTTAGCGCCGCCTGCAGCCCAGGGCTTGATCCTGGAGACCCTGGATTGAATCCCACATCAGGCTCCCTGCGTGAAGCCTGCTTCTCCCTCTGCCTGTGCCTCTGCCTGTCTCTCTCTCTCTGCATCTCTATGAATAAATGAATAAAATCTTTAAATTAAAAAAAGGAAATACCCCGAATAGCCAGGGGAATATTAAAAAAGAAAACCATAGCTTTGGGCATCACATGCCAGATTTCAGGTTGTTACAAAGCCATGATCATCAAGACAGGGTGGTACTGGCACAAAAACAGATACAAATAGAGAACACAGAAATGGGCCCTCAACTCTAGGGTCAACTAATATTCCACAAAGCAAAAAGACTATCCACTGGAAAAAAGACAATCTCTTCAATAAATGGTGCTGGGAAAATTGCATATAGACATGCAGAAGAATGGAACTAAACCATTCTCTTACACTATACACAAAGATAAACTCAAAATGGATGAAATATCTAAATGTGAGACAAGATTCCATCAAAATCCTAGAGGAGAACACAGGCAACACCCTTTTTGAACTTGGCCATGGCAATGTCTTGCAAGATACCTCCTTGAAGGCAAGGAAAACAAAAACTAAAATGAATTATTGGTATTTCATCAAGATAAAAGGCTTCTGCACAGCAAAGGATACAGTCAACAAACTAAAAGACAACCTACAGAATGAGAGAAGATATTTGCAAATGACATATCAGATAAAGGGCTAGTTTCCAAGATCTATAAAGACATATGGCCATGTCATTGTCAGAGGAAGATATAGACATAGCCAACAAGCACATGAGAAAATGCTCCACATCACTGGCCATAAGGGAAATACAAATCAAAACCACAATGAGATACCACCTCACACCAGTGAGAATGGGGAAAATTAACAAGACAGGAAACAACAAATGTTGGAGAGGATGTGGAGAAAGGAGAACCCTCTTGCACTATGGGTGGGAATGTGAACTGGTGCAGCCACTCTGGAATACTGTGTGGAGGTTCCTCGAAGAGTTAAAAATAGATCTGTCCTACGACCTAGCAATTGCACTGTTGGGGATTTACCCCAAAGATACAGATGCAGTGAAACACCAGAACACCTGCACCCCGATGTTTCTAGCAGCAATGTCCACAATAGCCAAACCGTAGAAGGAGCCTCGATGTCCATTGAAAGATGAACAGAAATATCAGAAAGGGAGACAGAACATGAGAGACTCCTAACTCTGGGAAACGAACAAGGGGTGTTAAAAAGGGAGGTGGGCGGGGATGGGGGTGACTGGGTGAGGGGCACTGAGGGAGGCACTTGACAGGATGAGCACTGGGTGTTATTCTTTATGTTGGTAGATTGAACACCAATAAAAATAAATTTATTTAAAAAATAAAAATAAAAATAAAAATAAATACTATGTGCAGATCACCTACTGCCTTAGGTGGATTTCCAAACAGACTCCAAGATTCTGATGTATATTGGTGGTATTTTGGGGAATTGAAGTAGAAAATAAAAGGATGGAGATAGAAACCAAAGAAAATCAGAATCAAAGCAATTTAATAATAAGCAAAAATCACGAAGGAGAAACATCATGTATGGAAGATTTAATGATGGCCACATATTATTTTATACTCCTTGAAGAAAGAAGTCCAGGCCAATATCCCACCTGTTGAATCTGGGCTGTTTCCAGTGACTCACTCGCAACCAATAAAATATCGCAAAAGGGACACTGATTTATAG
Source organism: Canis lupus dingo (assembly GCF_003254725.2). Classification (NCBI taxonomy): domain Eukaryota; kingdom Metazoa; phylum Chordata; class Mammalia; order Carnivora; family Canidae; genus Canis; species Canis lupus. The sequence continues at coordinate 29,557,992 of NC_064263.1, forward strand.
ATATGTAATTTTATATATAATATACACACACACACACACACACACACACACAGACAGGCATACACACACATTTATCTTTGAGATTTCAAAGATATTTTGGGACGTCTGGGTGGCTCAGTGATTGAGCATCTGCCTTCAGCCCAGGGCCTGATCCTGGAGTCCCGGGATCAAGTCCTACATCAGGCTCCCTGCATGGAACCTGCTTCTTTTCTGCCTATTTCTGACTCCCTCCCTCCCTCCTTCCCTCCCTCCCTCTCTCTCTCTATATATATATATCTCATGAATGAATAAATAAAATCTTTAAAAAAGATATTTTAATGACATGGGAAATAATCACATTATAATGTTAAGGAAAAGAAACTAAGATAAAAAATGTACATCTGCCATTTACTCAGTTTTTTAAATGTGTACATGTTGGTTCAGTTTTTCTTGTAGAGCCACAGATTGTTACAGATTTACTTCACTCCAAGAAACTTGGATGACAGGGCCATGTAACAAATGTCTCAGACTGCTGTTTGTTTGTTTTACTCAGTTTTTTTATTTTTTTTCAAGTTTTTATTTAAATTATACTCAGCTAACATACAGTGTAAAATTGGTTTCAGGTGTACAGTTTAGTGATTCAACACTTCCATACAACACCCAGTGCTCATAACATCAAGTACATTCCTTAATCCCCATCACCTATTTAACACATCCTCTCTCCCACCTCCCCTCTGGTAATCATCAGTTTTTTCTCCATAGTTAAGAGCCTGTTTCTTGGTTTTCCTGTCTTTTCCCCCCATGTCCATTTGTTTTGTTTCTTAAATTCCCATATGAGTGAAATAATATATTTGTCCTTCTCTAATTTACTTATTTCACTTAGGATTATGCTATCTAGCTCCTTCCATGTCATTGCAAATGGCATGATTTTATTCTTTTTTATGGCTGAATAATATTCCAATATATATCCCAACTCTTCTTTATCCATTCATCAGTTGATAGATATTTAGGCTCTTTCCATAATTTGGCTATTGTTGATAATGCTGCTATAAACATGGGTTGCATGTATCCCTTCAAACCAGTACCTTTGTATCCTTTAGGGAAAATATCTAGGAGCACAATGGCTGGATCACAGAGTAGTTCTGTTTTTAACTTTTTGAGGAACCTCCATATGTTTTCCAGAGAGGTTGCACCAGTTTGCATTCCCACCAGCAATGTAAGAGGGTTCCCCTTTCTAAATAAAATCTACATGCCAAAGAAACCCTAAAAATGTTTGGATAAAATTCAAATGAAAACTCACCCTTGCCATATTATAGTTTATACTTGAAGCAATAGCAATAAAAATAATGGTGGAACAGATCCACAGCCCTGTGTGCATGAAATTTTATAGGTAATACAGTTGACACCTCAAATCAGTAGGAAAAGGACCAATCATTTATCTCTACATGAAGAAAAATAAAGTGACTTAACCTAAAAAGAAAGTTACTTAACCTATAAACAAAGGAAACATTAAAAATATACTTACTATGCCAAACAGCACCTCCACCAACAAAACAAAAAATTTTCAGACCACACACTGGAGCCTACTGCTGATGGATACCATTCTGCTGGCAGTAACCCACACTTGATGGAATATGGGGAGTTCTAGGACAGACCATGAGAGTACTCAGAGTACTGCTGAGATGCTGAGGGGACCAAAGTAAAAGATATTTATAAAAATGGCAAGACACCACTTCATATTTTCACAGTTACCAGGACAATAGGAGTATATACTAAAGTAATATAACTCCCTGATTTTTTAATTTTTTTTATAAATTTATTTTTTATTGGTGTTCAATCTGCCAACATATAGAATAACACCCAGTGCTCATCCCATCAAGTGCCCACCTCAGTGCCCGTCACCCAGTCATCCCCACCCCCCGCCCACCTCCCCTTCCACCACCCCTAGTTCATTTCCCAGAGTTTGGAGTCTCTCATGTTCTGTCTCCCTTTCTGATATTTCCCACTTATTTTTTCTCCTTTCCCCTTTATTCCCTTTCACTATTTTTTATATTCCCCAAATGAATGAAACCATATAATGTTTTTCTTCTCCGATTGACTTATTTCACTCAGCATAATACACTCCAGTTCCATACACTTTGAAGCAAATCGTGGGTATTTGTCGTTTCTAATGGCTGAGTAATATTCCATTGTATACATAAACCACATCTTCTTTATCCATTCATCTTTGGATGGACACCGAGGCACCTTCCACAGTCTGGCTATTGTGGACATTGCTGCTAGAAACATCGGGGTGCAGGTGTCCCGGCGTTTCACTGCATCTGTATCTTTGGGGTAAATCCCCAGCAGTGCAATTGGTGGGTCGTAGGGCAAACCTATTTTTAACTCTTTGAGGAACCTCCACACTGTTTTCCAGAGTGGCTGCCCCAGTTCACATTCTCTCCAACAGGGCAAGAGGGTTCCCCTTTCTCCACATCCTCTCCAACATTTGTGGTTTCCTAATTTTGACAGTATAATTCACAAACAGATATAAATACACCAGTATGAAACACAATGCATTAAGCTTTTTATAAATTAAAAGAAAAACAAACAAAATCATCTTTGTGATTTTTTTTACGATTTTATTTATGCATAAGACACAGAGAGAGAGGCAGAGACATAGGCAGAGGAAGAGGAAGGCTCCCATGGGGAGCCCAATGTGGGATTTGATCCTAGGACCCCTGGATCATGACTTGAGGCAAAGGCAGAAGCTCAAGCACTGAGCCACCCAAGCATCCCATCTTTGTGATCTGGTGGAATATTTCCTAAATTAGAACCCCAGAGAAAATCGTTCCATAGAAAATTAGAAAATTTGACTTGATCAAATTAAAGAATTTTTACTGAATATTGGATAGCATACACTAAAACTCACAGTACATGACAGATTAGAGGAGATACTAGCAATATATAGCCATAAAGTTGCTCTCATATTAAAAGTGCAAGATTTTGTAATACACAAGAAAAATAAAAATTAATTTTAAAAAAGGCAAGAAATGTCAACATATAATTCAAGATATGGAAATCCCAAATGACTAAATGATATGTGAAAAAATCTCAGTTATCAGGAGATATCTAATTAAAATAATGAGATACTATTTTATATCAACCAAGCTTTTTAAAAATGATAACATCAAATGGTATAAGAGGTGGAAGGGGAGGAGGGCGGGGGGTGGGGGTGAATGGGTGACAGGCACTGAGGGGGGCACTTGACGGGATGAGCACTGGGTGTTATTCTGTATGTTGGCAAATTGAACACCAATAAAAAATAAATTTATTATTAAAAAATAAAAATAAAATAAAAAAGAAGTGTGAAAACGACTAAAGAAATTTTAGTAATCCCTAGGGCTGTTTTAATATTTTGGAAAGAAATTTGATAATTACTAGTGAAATTAAATATTTTTATGTCATATCTGAAAGGAAGAAACTACTGCACAAAAAAAGATATTTTAGGTCTATAAGAGAAGTATACAAGGTTATTGACAGCAACATTATTTTTGCTAACAGTAAATTATGGACCATTGAGGTATTGTTTTTTAAATTTATGATAGTCACACACACAGAGAGAGAGAGAGAGAGAGGCAGAGACACAGGCAGAGGGAGAAGCAGGCTCCATGCACCGGGAGCCCAACGTGGGATTCGATCCCGGGTCTCCAGGATCATGCCCTGGGCCAAAGGCAGGCACTAAACCACTGTGCCACTCAGGGATCCCAGACCATTGAGGTATTGACTAGTCATAGTAAGAGGGGAAAATGCACATAACAGAAATTGAATAGCAGATAAAAATAATGAAGTAGACATACACAGAGCAATATGGACAGATGTAAAATTTAGTGTTGGGTGAAATCAAAGAATAACCTCAAATTTATAACTCAACACCATTTAAACAAAAAATGTCCAAGACTATCACCTATAAATGAAACACAGTTATATAAGAACAATAGAGATTAATTAGAAAGACACTTTTCTGGAGGGAAGAGAAATAGAAGCAATGATGATATGTGCAGAAACAAACAAAAAGTAACCAAAATGAAGGGTCCCTGGGTGGCTCAGTTGGTTAGTTATCAATCTGACTTTCGCTCAGGTCATGATCTCAGGGTCCTGAGATAGAGCCCCTCATTGGAATTTCTGCTCACAGGGAGTCTTCTTGTTCCCCTTTCTCTGTCCTTCCCTCTGCCCTTGCTCTCTCTATCACTCTCTCTCTCTCTCAAATAAATAAATAAATAAATAAATAAATAAAATATTTTAAAAAATAAATAAAGCAAAAGAAGATCTTTATCGAAACTGATGATGATGGGACAGCATAGGGAATATGGTCAATGACATATAATTGGCAATGCATGGTAGCAGATGGTAGCTTGTGATAAAAGCATAATGTATAAATTAGGCAAATCACTATGTTGCACACCTGAAACTAATACGTTATGTGTCCATCATACTCAAGTAAAACAGTACGTAAAAAAAGAAATAATAAAGAAACCAATGATGCTTGCAACCATACTGAGGAATATGAATAATTCACAATAAGTTCAAGTGGAAATTAAAAAAATTTTAGTGATATTTTCTAGTATAAAGTTAAGAAATCTTTAGTACAATGAAGATTTCTATAGGACTATCTCTCTGAAAAACAATATGCATTTTTGAGCACTGGGTGTTATTCTGTATGTTGGTAAATTGAACACTAATAAAAAATAAATTTATTATAAAAAAATAATAAATATATAAATAAAAGTTAAAAAGAAAAACAAAACAGAATAAACTATTTCTTTCAAAAAAAGGAATATTTGTTTCAAGTTTCTCTTGAATTATCATTATAATGCCATCATAAAAGTCATAAGTTAACATCAATCAAGAGTCCTACAGAATTCACAGTCAATATAGGGTTGGATTACAGTGCTCCTTGCTTTTAGAGAGAAAGAAAATCATTTTCTTCTCACACTTGCCTACTTATCAGTCCTAAGAGGACCTCTTGGGCCCAAGGAATTAGGGATGGAGAGGTTCACAGAGTGTAAAATCCCTTGGGCTCTGGAGTTATAACTACCTCCAGATACTTCAAGTACTAACCAGAACTCCAATATCAGCAGACCTTGTGCTTCACATCCTCTGTAAGTGAGTCTGTGTAGAGGGTGGCTGAGAGGCAGCTATACCAATATTAGACAGAACACTGGGGTGGGGGTGGGAGGAAGAAGGGGGAACCTTCCTATTCAGCCCAGATTTGTGCACTTTTCCATTCCTGAGTCAGAATGGCTGAGATAGTCTGAAAATGGGGTAGTAGAGACTGTATTTTGTCTCAAGTCAGGTGGCACATGTGAGAACCTGTGCTCTGGGACCTTCCTTTTTGCCATCATCTTGCCTTTTTCGATTTTTTTGCTGGGTGATGCCAGAGATAGTAGAAAAGCAGGAAATCACCCATAAGAGACTAATGGGGATTGCTATAGCCAGCATGAAAAGTGCATCACCTGTAGTTTAGTTTAGGTGATTTGGGGTTTTCAAATGTACATATTGAAACATAGGGACATTAGGGCAAAGCTTCTGCGCACAAAGGCTTGAATCATGGTATAGGAATTATATTTAATCTAAATAACTCAAGATATTGAGGACAGAGACCACAAGTGGGGGTCAGTGGGAGTCCAAAATAGTTCTTCAGATTCAGCTCAATCTAAAGAATTTCTACAAGCTACTGCCACGAAAAACAGAAAATTATGCACAGATCATAGAGGTATCTGTCACAGATTCATTCAGATCAATGTTGTTTAAAATGATACCTCAGAGAGATGTCTCACAAATCTGTCTGAATTTATGGAGTTAGGTGGTCCCTATCAACCCCTCCTCTCGGTCAAACAGGGCTTCCATAGTGCTATGTTGGGGCCCATCCTGCAGTCTGGGGAAAAGCTTGCCCTACAGGGTCTCGGCTTGGATCATTGCCCTTCAACTTCACTGGCTTTGTCATCCTGTCCTTACCTGGAACCAGTAGTCATTTGCTCTAGGTCCTCAGCCCAAGTGCTGTCATTGCCTAGCTCTGACTGCAATCCAAGGTTAAAACAGGAGAGGAGAAGAAGGACATAGATGGTTTCAGCTACTTTGCTTCTAGGGCTGAGTAGATAGTTCAATGCTTATTGGATGAATAGGAGATTGAAGAACATGTAAGAGAACATGCCAAAGAAGAGAGAAGAAAGGAAGAGTCAATGAGCAGAAAGAACAGATAAAAAAATCCCCTTACATTGTCCTCTGAAATATCATTCTGGTGCTAGAAATAATTATCCCAAAGTTCCTCAGGAGACAAAGAAACTATGCTTCTTCCTCGTTACTTCTCCATGAGCATTCATGTCTGAATCACCAGTTCTTCCTTTAGTCTCTGTCTTCCAAAGGTCATTTCAAGATTTCCTCTATTTCCATGCAACAACACCCTAATTATATCCAAGACTACATGGAATGCTCTGGAAAAGGAAAGTTTCTTTGAGTTGGTGAGATTTGGAGCTGTGTCTTGGAAGGATTAAATGTAAAAATTTGGGAGAATAGGATGAGGGGTTGTGATGAGCAAATACAAATGACAAAACCTAAATGATGAAAGTGGGGTTTAGATGGAATATTTGGAATTTGGCAGCCTGCTGTTATACATGTTGAGGGTCATTGTGGCAAGGTCTGAGTTGAGCAGGTTGAGCTATTAATTTGTGCCTCAAACATACAAGTGAAAGTATTCAAAAAGAATGAGAGGGAAAGATAGAGTTGAATAAACATGATGCCCAGGATTTACAGAAGGTCCTTTGGTCACCAATCAAGCCTGGATGTCACCTTTCCCTTGGTTTTTATCTTCATAATTCCCAGTCTTTGTAAGACACTCAAACAAGGCAAAGGATAGCCAAGACAAGCTGACATGGGGAGTGGAGGGTATACAGTTTTGTGACAGAAAAATAAATCAAAGATTGTGCTTATGGAAATTGATTTAAAATCTTTATTGAACCCAGACTGGGTGGCTACTTAGAAGGGAAATAATAATAAGATACACAAAATAAAGGGAAAGAAAGAAGAAAATTGGACTCTGAGCAGTGGAAGCAGGAGTCAGACTGGTAAGTGTGTTTAAAAGGAGAATTTCAGATTTTTGGAAAACTGCCGAAGGATTGTATGTGCATGGGCGGTGGTGGTGAAGGTAAAAGAGGGGAACATAAAAACATATAAAATAGAATGACAGTTCAGATACCCATTGCTACATCCCTGTGGTAACCCAGAACGCAGGTATATTCATATATTCACGCACTTTGGATCTAAATTTTATTTCTTCCACATCTGAACCCTACTAATTAAACTGTGTAAATATGCATAAAATCACTGAATCTCAACTTGCCATTTCAAAAGATAAACTGTTATAATGGTCAATTTATCCTACTACTTCACAGTGGTATGAGTCACTAATGAAATAATATGTCTAAAATTCATCCCCAAATTGCCAAAGTTACTACTGAGGTATCTATTATACCAAGAGAACAACCATGGGAAAGCCATCTAAATCTCTTCTACATATGAGGAGGGAGCCATGCCTTGCTGACTCCAGCTACACAAACTCTTGCTTGGGGAGGCAGAGTATCAAAAGTGAAGAAAGGAGCCCTGGAAGGGAATGCCTCTCCTCCCTCATGTGAGAGCAAACCCCAGCTCTTAACAGGGTCTCTCTAATGAACAGAATGTAACAAGAGTCAGCTGAGCAGGACTGGAACTGCATTTGGAGAATAGAAAATCATAAAAAGAAACAAAAGTATATTTGAACCTCTCCAAGAGGAAGTGTGTTTCCAAAGGTATGAAAATATTGTTCAGATCTGGGGTCACAGTTTTATTAAAACTTCCTTCCTTGCCACCCTATCCCCACTCCAATACAATTTCACCTCCATCAGATTCTGTTGTCAAAACAATTCATTGTATCATGGCTGAGGTTTGTTTTCTTTTTATAGGATTGATAGGGCAAACACATTATCATACAATTACTCCTGAGATCCAGAGGAATCCTAGAAATTACTCCCACCCACCCACTATATAAGCAGGCAAAAGATCAATGTGATACAGTATGGGTGGATAATATTGGGAGATATAAATTCTCTCATTAGTAATGTGATATTATAACATATCTCATTGGATGCCAAATAATTCAACAGGATGAAGCCCTAGCATATTTAAGTATTGTTACAGGAAATAAAAAAAGTTCCCAAACTAATATGCCATTTATATTACATAGCAAAGAATGACAAACAAGGAAGTACATAAACCTCTAAATGAAAAAGTGTGTCTATACCCACAAAATAACACCACAGAGACTTGGTGCATGTACACAGATTTATCTACAATGGACATCATGATGTGAAGGATCCCAGAAAACTGGACCTTGCCTTTGCAAACCTACAGCCATGTGTTAGAATCCTTCACCTTTCATGTAAAGTAGAGAGGACCACTTCACTTTATTTACAATCCCTTCTCACCAGTCTATGGCCCACGTTACAGTGACTCAGCTAACCCTACCCTCTTTTCATAGTTTGAGCAAGATCCTGTCATTTGTTCTTATTATTGCTCATTGCCCCCGGAATGGGCTTTACTTCTACTTCCTGAGAGTAAGGACAGTTTCTTTTTCAATACTGTGATCCTAGCACCTAATAGAATGCCAGGGGAGGAGGTTAAGTGATAAGAGAACATGACAACATTGAACTATCCCCAGAAGCAGAGGAATATGTACCTGGATCATTACATTTAAGATGGGAAAATAAAATACAAAAGGGGACGTACAAACTTTAAAGATACACTTCAACACCCGCACACTATTTCAAGCAGAACAATCGAATTTTCACAGCAGATATGGCTCTCACATAGCTATATAGATTGCTTCTTCTCCTTTTAAGGTTGTTAAGAACCCTACAAATCTGAAAACATATAGACGGGGGTGAATATGATAATTTGGGAGGATCCACATGTCCCTCTTTAGATGACTATTTAGGGATCATGAAGACTGATAAGCTTTATTACCAGAGTATCAGTTTTTAAATCTGTATTTAAAGCAACGTACTTCCAGAAAATCAGAATGGAGGTGGCATGAAGAACTAGGGACACATATCTGAGTCCCAATTTGGGCCTGGCTATGCCACTTATCTATGCATATTGTAAAGGTAAAATTGTCATGTAGTAGTCTATGTGGTCACTAAAGAATAAAAAACAGAGGGGATCCCTGGGTGGCGCAGCGGTTTGGCACCTGCCTTTGGCCCAGGGCGCGATCCTGGAGACCTGGGATCGAGTCCCACATCGGGCTCCTGGTGCATGGAGCCTGCTTCTCCCTCTGCCTGTGTCTCTGCCTCTCTCTCTCTCTCTCCGTGACTATCATAAATAAATAAAAAATTTTAAAAAAAGAATAAAAAACAGAAAACATGTAAAACATACAAATTTGAGGAGAAAACTGTCAAAAAGTAGTTTACTAATTAATTCCTACTCTTTCATTTCTGCAAAGAATATACAATCCTATTAAAAATAAACTTTGATCAAATCAAACATGTATAAACAAATCATATTTCTTCAGGCCTCTATACTGCTTAAAGTGATAGGAGCATCCCAGGAACACGGCACAAACGATAAACAGGTGGATTCACATGGGTCTGGATGACCTGCTAGAACTCACAAGTTTCAGCTCAGCGAAGCAAATGGCTCTAAATCCATGTGTCTTGAATTAATAGTTCATTTGTATCCCAATTTTACAGATCACTAAAGGAAAACCGTAGAACTATTTGGCAAAATATGACAGCGCACCAAAATGGCACCATCTCCGTTGTGGTTTCCGACTTCCTCCTGAATTGTTTAGTCAGGTCTCCCAGCTGGAAGTTCTGGTTGTCCCTGCCCCTAAGCTTCCTCTTCCTCCTGGCCATGGGGGCCAATGGTGTTCTCCTGGTCACCATCCAGCTGGAGGCCTCTCTGCATGAGCCCATGTACTACCTGCTCAGCATCCTCTCTCTGCTGGACATCGTCCTCTGCCTGACTGTTATACCCAAGGTCCTGGCCATCTTCTGGTTTGATCTCAGGTCCATCAGCTTCTCTGCCTGCTTCATTCAGATGTACATCATGAATTGCTTCCTTGGCATGGAGTCTTGCACATTCATGGTCATGGCCTATGACCGCTATGTGGCCATCTGCCACCCACTGAGGTACTCTTCCATCATCACTGATCAATTTGTAGCTAGGGCTGCTATGTTTATTTTGGCGAGGAATGCACTTCTTACTATGTTCATTCCTATCCTCTCTGCCCAGCTCCATTATTGTGGAAAAAATATAATTGAGAACTGTATCTGTGCCAACCTCTCTGTGTCCAAGCTCTCCTGTGATAATGTTTTCCTTAACAGAATATACCAGTTAACTATAGCCTGGACTCTTCTGGGCTCTGACCTCGTCCTCATCTTCCTCTCCTACATCCTCATCCTAAGAGCCATTCTTAGACTGAAGGCAAAAGGGGCAGCTGCCAAAGCTCTGAGCACATGCGGCTCTCACTTCATTCTCATCCTCTTCTTTAGCACCATCCTGCTGGTTTTTGTTTTTACCCACATGGCTAAGAAAAAAGTTTCCCCTGATATTCCCATCTTACTTAATGTCCTACACCATGTAATTCCTGCAGCTCTCAATCCCATTGTCTATGGGGTACGAACCCAGGAGATTAAAGAGGGAATTAGGAAGTTACTGAGAAGGGTAGTAGAGAGATGCAAGTAATTGTACTCTAGCTTGACTTCTCTCAACCACAAATACTCAAAATCACTATTGGAAGGCAGGGACTTGGAGATAAAATTACAGTCCTAATCCTTTCTCTGGACATGCCTGAAGATATGAACTGTATGGTTTCCCTCCTACTTCCCCCAGCCTGATGCTGAAGACTGTGCATCACACCTCCTTGTATGCTCCTGATTAAATCCCTTTTAGAGTCAGTGTGATAGAAAATAAATACTCATTTAAAGATGTGTGGCTGATAGGAAGCATCAGTATTTACTGACAGTGCATTGACTTTAGAAAAGTAAAATGAGATTAAAAAGCAACTGTTAAAAAATATTGACAGTAACCATTATGCTTTAGTCCTTCCCTCAGGCATTCAAAGATATTTACTGAAAGTTATGGTATGTCCAGCACAGAACTAGAAAATGAGACTCTAACATACATAAATCTTGATCCTATTACCCAAAAAGGGCTGGTGGAAAACCCAAAAACATGTAAAATCAATGTAGAAGGGTTAGGTTAAAATTTGTCAATAAGCCCAGAGGAGAGAGGAATTTGTTTGTGCAGGTGGGATTCCTTGCATATCGGATCTCTTCCTTCAGTCCCTTAGTCAGAGCTGCCTCCCTAACAGCTTCTCAAAAACATGAACCACTGTCTCTGGGACTTTTTTGCTTGTTGTTACTCTGACCACATAGCTCGTTCCCTCCTTGGGTCTCCCTGACCACAGTATTTAAAAATAGTGTCCAACAATATTCCCCCAAAGCACAGATGATGTTCTAACACTCTGTTTCCCTGTTCTGCACAGCATCAATCACTATATACTGACTGTATATTTTGCTCATCTATTTATTTAGTCAGCCTACAGTCACTAAAATATAAGGAGCAGAAGGGCACGAACTTTTGCCTTTTGTGCTCATTGTTGTATTTCCAGTGTCCAAATAGGTGCTAGGTGTACAGTAGGGACCATAAATGTTTGTGAAATCAATGACTGAATACAAATTGAATAAATGATTAAATGTATGCTATTTACTAGGAATATAATTCAGATACAGTTCTTGTTCTCTGAGTTCTTACATTGCATATTAAGAGTGAGGGAGCCTATATCTCATGCAAGAATCCATGGTCTAAAATCTGAAGACTGTATAGAATATACCTTGGGACAGATGGAGGCTTAGAGGGAAGATCAGAAGTACATTTTTAGGTACTGAGTTTGAATACTCAAGAGAAACACAAGTAAAAGTGTATCGTAAGCACAGGTTACTACACACGGGTTTAATACTCAAATAAGATGTACACTTGAAAATTGACGACAGATCATACTTGAAGCAATGGGAGTAGGTGGAAGGGCCTAAGGAAAAAATAAATATTAAGAAGAGAAGGAAGCCCATCAAAAAGCCTTGCTGAACCTCTGTATCATCCCTATTTCTGCTGTGGGGACATTAGCATGGAAATTACAAAAAGATGTAGTGGTCAGGTTAAAGGGAACACAGATAAGAGTCACAACAAGAAAGCACCTCAATGGGTGCCTTGGTAGCTCAGCCTGTTAAGAGTGTGCCTTCAGCTCAGGTCACGATCTTGGGGTCCTGGCATCAAGCCCTGTGTCATGCTCCATGCTCAGTGGGGAGCTTGCTTCTCCCTCTCTCTCTGACCCTCACGCCTACTTGTGCTCTCCCTCACTCAAATAAATAACTAAATAACTAAATAAATAAATAAAATCTTTAAAAAAAAGAAAGCACTTCATAATGGACTGTGATCACTTAAGAAGTTATGATTACCTTCATCCAGGGCCACCTGTAGATTTTGTGGGGCCCTGTCTAATTAAGTAACTTAATGTTTAAAAGACATTGAAAATGGATGGGCCCCTGTGGCTCATTATATAACTTATACCCTATAAATGAATATTATAACAGGTAAAGAAAAATTCTTGCATATGTATTTATTGTCCTCTCAGTGTTCATAAAGATATTTGCTGTGTCAAAGCACCATCTCTTGACAAGAGGGAACATAAAATATATTTTTAAAGTAATGGTTGCAAGTTTCTAAATCTGATAAAAATTATAAACCTGTAGTTCCAAGAGCTCAATGAGACCCAAGATTAAGAAACTTGAGAATATTCTAAAGTACATAACAAACCAATGGTTCAGAAGTAATAATAAAGAAAAAAACTGTAAAATCCAGAAACAAAGACACATTACATACAAAGGTATTAAATTAAGCACAACAGCAGATTTCAGAAACGATGCAAGTGAAAAGACAGTAAAGGAATATTTATATAAAAACGAGTAAAATGTACACAGAACTTGTCACCAGTAGATGCACACTACAACATTTACAAAAATTCTTTAGAAAGGGAAATTATCAAACGTGACAATGGATCTACACAAAGGATTGAAGTGCATCAGAATATGATAAAACAAAAAAAAAAAGAATATGATAAAACATGGGTAAATAAGTAACTTTGCCAATATTTAAATGTATTTTAAAATAACTGTAACAAAAATAATGCAAAGCATTACTTTTAATTATGCTTTATTAAATATATTTATTATTATATATAAATTATATATAACATATAAATTAATATATATTAATAATGCTTTGCATTATTTTTGCAGTATGTGGTTTCTAAAATGTATGACAATAATAAATAGCACAAGCCAAGAAGGAAGAAATGGAACCGCCTTCAGCCCAGGGCCCGATCCTGGGGGTCCCTGGATCGAGTCCCATGTCCGGCTCCCTGCATGAATCCTGCTTCTCCCTCTCCCGATGTCTCTGCCTCTCTCTCTCCCTCTCTGTGTCTCTCGTGAATGAATAAATAAAATCTTTTCACAAAAAGGCAATGAATTGAACAACCATATCATAACAATTAGAACTAATATGCCAGAAAGAATAACAATTAAGGATAAATTAGGAACGCTTAGCATATGAGCAGAAAGTATTTGTTAGATAAACAAAAGCATCAAAGTCCTCAAAAATTTAATAAATACTGGAAATATTAAGTTAATAAAACTGGAAATAATAAATATCAATACTAAAATAATCAGTTATAAAGGAGAACCAAATGTTTCAAAAAATAATACAGTTGCAAAGAGAAGGAGTTAAGATGGTGAAGGAGTAGAGGGACCCTAAGCTTATCTTGTCTCTCAAACACAGCTAGATAGTTATCAAATCACTCTGAACACCCAAGAAACTAATCAGAGGTCAGAGAACAAAAATTAGAAGTCTACACATCAAAAAGTGACCACCTTTTGGAAGGTAGGAGGGGCACAGATAGTTGAATTAGGGGAGATACAGCTGTGAATATGTCTGTAGGGAAGGGGACTGCCTACTAAGTTACCACAAGATCCAGGAGTGAGAGCATGGTCAGAGGATACCTTGAGTCACAAGAATATCAGTTGGCACCAACTGTTGCCCTGTTTCTAGGTGTAGGAGGAGGAAAGCCAGTTGGGAGCACTGGGGCTTGGTGCCAGTTTTCTCATCTGTGTTGCCATAAACTGTGAACCACTGTGTAGTCAAGTAAAAGCTTTCCTGGGACTAGCTAGCAAATGGTAAAATCACAGGGAGACCCTTCCCAAGAGGAACAGTGTGGGTCCACACCATGGGAGTCCCTAAAATTTGGAGTTTTGAACCTCAGTCATACACCTGGGATAAAGAAGCTCAGTCACAGGGAGGGTGAATCCAGCATTCAGACAGAAACTAGGAACACAAGAGGGGTGACTGACTGCTCTTCTGTGAGTGCTCTCTGAAGAGTAGGGGAGGGTGGTCAAGAACTTTCAGCTCCAGGGCTAGAGAGCAGAGTGCTGCCATATTCATCCTGCCCATCAGCATTGAAAGACTTCAGGGAATGAAATGGCACCACATTGGGGAAGGAAGCCACTCACATCAAGACCACCTCCATGTGCCCTGGAGGCATACTTTCACTGAAACAAGTTATCTTGAAAATCAGCAAAACAGCCCTCTCCACCAGAAGACCAGCACAAACAACTCACTCATACCAGGTCTACTGAACACAGTGCTGCAAAGCTTTGGCTCTAGGGGAAACAGGATATAGCTTCCTTTTTAGTTTTACTCTTCATTCATTGCTATTATTATTTATTCATTTATTTTTAACTTCAATTCATTTTTATTATTATTTTTAAAAGTTTTGCGTTTAAGTATTTTTGACATGTATTTTTTAATTTTATTTTAATGACATATATATTTATATTATATATACCAAAAACACACACATATCTATATGATTATATATATATATATATATATATATATATATATATATATATATTTCTTTAACACATGAAAATACATCCAAGAATTAGGGGTTTTTTGTTTTGTTTGGGAGGGGGGTTCCCCTTGTTTTTTGTTTTTCTTTGGGTTTTGTTTCTTTTTTTTGTTTTGTTTTTTTGTTTTTTATATTTCTTCCTGTTTTTTTCTGGACAAAATAACAAGGCAGAGAAATTCACCATAAAAGAAAGAGTGGGAAGTAGAACTCAAGGCCAGTGATGTAATCAATATAGACATAAGTAAGATGTCTCAACAAGAATTTAAAACAACGATTATAAGGTTATTAGCTGGGCTTAAAAACAGCATAGAAGACACAAGAGAATCCCTTACTGGTGAGTTAAAAGAACAAAAATACAGTCAGGCCACAATTTAAAATGCTAAAACTAAGATGCAAACCCAAATGGAGGCCATAGAAAATAAGGATGGATGAAACAAAGGAGTCAATCAGTGGTATAGAAGATAAAATTATAGAAAATAATAAAGCTGAAAAGAAGAGAAAAAGAAAAGTAATGGACCATAGAGGTAGACTTAGGGAACTCAGCAACTTATTAAGACATAGTAACATTCATATCATGGGGATCCCAGAAGATTAAAAGAGAAAAGGGGGTAGAAGGTTTATTCTAACAAATTATAGTTGAAAACGTCCTTATTCTGGGGAAGAATACAGACATCAAATCCAAAAAACATGGAGAATTCCCATTAAATTCAACAAAACCCCAACATCTCAAAGGTATATTGTTGTCCCCAAGATTGCGAAATGGAGAAACCACCAAGGAACCCACACTGATGCAAACACACGAGGGTCTATTTACAAGCAGAGCAAGGGCTTGGACCCCGAAGTGGGTTACAGCTGTGTTTTTTATGGGCTGGTCTAGGGGATTTTCAGAAGGGGTGGAGGAATTTATTTCACATTCCAATATGGGGGGAAAGGGTGGGGGAGTTTCTTAAGACCTAATTTGGGATTCTCTGAGCTCTGTACTCTTTCTGATATGGGATTCCCTGCCAAGGGCATTCTGAGCTTTGTTCTCATTCTAATATGGGGCTTAACTGAAGTTAGGGAAAGTTCAGCACTTATTCACAGGGCCTGAGATGGCTGTACTTGTGCTAACTCTGAACATAAGGTGGAATGGCCATAATTTTTCTCTGCCTCCACAATATCACAGACAAATCCACAAACTATACAGAAAAGGAAAAGGATCCTGAAAGCAGCAAGGGGAAACAATGCTCTTAAACTATAAGGGAACAGATTAGGCTTCCAGCAGATCTGTCCATAGAAACATGGCAGGCCATAAGAGAATGGAAGGAAATATTCAATATATTGAATGGAAAAATACCCAGCCAAGGATTCTCTATCCACCAAGGCTATCATTCAGGATTCAAGGAGAGATAAAGTTTCTCAAACAATAACTAAAGGAATTCATGACCACTAAACCAGTCCTGCAAGAAATTTTAAAAGCAATTTTTTGAGTGGAACGACCAAAAGTACCAAAAACCTAAAAACAGGACAAGAGAAAGGTGTCTGGGTGGCTCAGTCAGTTAAGCATCTCCTTTGGCTCAGGTCATGAACTCAGGGTCCTGGGATGAGCACCACATCAGGCTCCCTGCTCAGCCCTGAGTCTGCTTCTTCCTCACCTTCTCCCTCTGTGATCTCTCTCAAATAAATGAATAAAATCTTAAAAATAGATAGATTATAGATAGATAGAACCAGAGAACATCACCAGAAATACTAACTCCACAGGGAAAACAACGGCACTAAATTCATATCTTTCAATAATTACTCTGAATGTAAATAGACACTAAATGCTCTAATCAAAAGACACAGGGTATCAGAATCAGAATATTAAAAAAATAGTAATCAATCTATACACTATCTACAAGAAACTCATTTTAGACCTAAAGTCACTGCAGATTGAAAATGAGGGAATGGAGAACCACCTATTATGCTAATTGACATTTAAAAAAGCCAAAGTAGCCATGCTTAAAACAGACAAACTAGATTTTAAAACAAAGATTAGGGCAGCCTGGGTGGCTCAGCACTTTAATGCTGTCTTCAGTCTAGGGCCTGATCTTGGAGACCTGGGATCAAGTCCCACATCACGCTCCCTACATGGAGCCTACTTCTCCCTCTGTCTGTGTCTCTAACTCTCTCTCCCCCAGCCCCTCTGTGTCTCTCATGAATAAATAAAAATAAAATCTTTAAAAAATAATAAATAAATAAAACAAAGATTGTAGCAAGAGATGAAGAGGTGCATTACATCATAATTAAGGAGTCTATCCATCAAGAAGATCTAACAGCTGTAATAGTGATACACCCAGCATGGGAACGCCCAAATGTATAAAACAATAATAAAAATAAAGAAACTCAGCGATAATATACAGTAACAGGAGGGGACTTCTACACCCCACTTACAACAATGAATAGGCAATCTAAGCAGTAAATCAACAAGGAAACAGTAGATGTGAATGACACACTGGATGCGATGGATTTAACAATATACTCAGGACATTTAATCCTAAAGTAGCAAAATAAACATTCTTTTTGAGTGCACATGGAACATTTTTCAGAATAGATCACATACTGGGTCACAAACTAGCCCTCAATGAGTACAAAAATATCAATATCATACCATGCATATTTTCACACTACAATGCTATGAAACTTGAAATCAACCATAAGAAAAAAATGTGAAAAGACTTCAAATACTTGGAGGTTAAAGAACATCCTGCTAAAGAATGAGTGGATCAACCAGAAAATCAAAGATTTAAAAAAAATACATGGAAGCAAATGAAAATGAAAACATGACAGTTCAAAACCTTTGGGATGAAGCAAAGGTGGTCCTAGGTGGGAAGTATATCGCAATGCAAGCTATCCTCAAGACACAAGAAAAGTCTGAAATATGCAACCTAACTTTACACCTAAAGCAGTCCAAAACACAGCAAGTATAGCATAAACGCAGCAGGGGAAAAGAAATAATAAAGATCGATAAATTATAAGGTTGATAAACCCCTAGCCAGACTTACCAAAAAGAAAAGAGAAAGGACCCAAATAGACAAAATCATGAATGAAAGAGGAGAGATCACAACCAACACCACAGAAATGCAAAGAGATTTGTATTGAATATGACAATACTATAAGCAATTATATGCCAACAGACTGGGCAACCTGGAAGAAATGGGAAAATTCCCAGAAACTTATAAACTAACAAAACCAAAATAGGAAGAAATAGAAAACTTTAACAGACTGACATCCAGCAAAGACATTGAATCAGTAATCAAACATCTCCCAACAAACATAAGTCCTGTGCCAAATGACTTCAAATGATCCAGACATACACAGAAAAGATAATAGCTTTTCAATATCTTATGCTTTTGGGTGCAATTGCAAATAGAATTGATTCCTAAAATTCTCTTTTATCAGTTTCATTGTTAGTGTATAGAAATGCCACTGATTTCTGGGCACTGATATGTATCCTGCCACACTGCAAATTGCTGTATGAGTTCTAGCATACAGCTAGAGTCTTTTGGGTTTTCTAAGTACAGTATCGAGTCATCTGCAAAGAGGGAGAGTTTAACTTTTTCTTTGCCAATTTGAATGCCTTTGATTTCTTTCTGTCTTATTGCTGAGGCTAGGACTTCTAGTACTATGTTGAATAGCAGTGGAGAGAGTCGACATCCTTCTCCTGTTCCTGATCTTAGGGGAAAGGCTCCCAGTGTTTCCCCATTAAGAATGATATTTGCTGTGGGCTTTTCATAGATGGCTTTTAAGATGCTGAAGAATGTTCCCTCTATCCCTACACTCTGAGGAGTTTTGACAGGATTGGATGCTGTATTTTGTCCAATGCTTTCTCTGCATCTGTTGAGAGGATCGTATGGTTATTTTTTCCTCTTGCTGATATGATCAATCACATTGATTGCTTTACGAGTGTTGAACCAGCCTTGCATTCCAGGAGTAAATCCCATTTGGTCATGGTGAATAATCTTTTTCATGTATTGTTGGATCCTATTGGTTAGTATCTTGATGAGAATTTTTCCATCTGAGTTCATCAGGGATATTGATCTATAATTCTCCTTTTTGGTGCAGTCTTTTTCTAGTTTTGGAATTAAGGTGATGCTGGCCTCACAGAATGAATTTGGAAACATTCAATCCCTTTCTATCTTTAGGAACAGCTTTAGTAGAATAGGTATGGTTTCTTCTTTAAACGTTTGTAAGAATTCCCCTAGGAAGCCATCTGGCCCTGGACTTTTTTGTCTTGGGCAGTTTTTGATGACTGCTTCATTTTCCTCCCTGCTTATTGGCCTAGTCAGGTTTTCTATTTCTTCCTGTTCCAGTTTTGGTAGTTTGAGGTTTTCCAGAAATGCATCCATTTCTTCTACATTGCCTACTTAATTGGCATATAGCTGCTGATAATATGTTTTTATAATTGTTTGTATTTCCTTGGTATTGGTGGTGATCTCTCTTTTTCTTTCATGATTTTATTAATTTGAGTTTTTCTCTTTTGTTTTTAATAAGGCTGGCTAATGGTTTATCTGTCTTATTAATCCTTTCAAAGAACCAACTCCTGGTATTGTTATCTATTCAAGCTATCAGTTCTTCTGGTCTCTATTTCACTGAGTTCTGCTCGAATCTTTATTAATTCTCTTCTGCTGAGTGTAGGATCTATTTGCTTTTCTTTCTCCAGATCCTTTTGGTGTGGTCTATGTATACAATGGAATATTACTCAGCCATTAGAAACGACAAATATCCACCATTTGCTCTCACGTGGATGGAACTGGAGGGTATTATGCTGAGTGAAGTAAGTCAATCTGAGAAGGACAAACATTATATGGTCTCATTTATTTGGGGAATATAAAAATTAGTGAAAGGGAATAAAGGGGAAAGGAGAAAAAATTGGGGGGAAATATCAGAGAGAGAGACAAAACATGAGAGACTCCTAACTCTGGGAAATGAACAAGAGATAGTGGAAGGGGAGGTGGGCCAGGGGTTAGGGTGACTGGGTGTCAGGCACTGAGGGGGGCACTTGATGGGATGAGCACTAGGTGTTATGCTATATGTTGGGAAATTGAACTCCAACAAAAAATATAGAGAAAAAAAAAGTCCACATTAAAAAGCAGAATTACTGGCCTATATTGCTGATAAACACTGATGCAGAAATTCTTTTTTTTTTTCAAAGATTTTATTTATTTATTCATAGAGACAGAGAGAGAGAGGCAGAGGAGAAGCAGGCATCATACAGAGAGAGCCTGATGTGGGACTCGATCCAGGGCCTCCAGGATCACACCCTGGGCTATAGGCGGTGCTAAACCACTGCGCCACCAGGGCTGCCCTGATGCAGAAATTCTCAATAAAATACTCTAAATTGAATTCCACAGTACATTAAAATAGCTATTCACCACAATGAAGTGGAATTTATTCCTGGGCTATAGGATTGGTTCAATATCCACAAATCAATATACATGATACACCACATTATTTGAAACAAAGATAAGAACTATATGATTTTGTCAATAGATGCAGAAAAAGCATTTGACAAAATGCAGCATCAATTCTTGATAAAAAAAACCCTCAACAAAGTAGGAATAGATGGAAGACATTTCAACATCGTAAAGATATATGAAAGACCCATGGCTAATATCATCCTCAATGGGAAAAACTGCTCCTTTCCTCAATGGTCAGGAACAAGACAAGGATGTTCAATCTCACCATTACTATTTAATATCATACTGGAAGTCTTGGCTTCCATAATCAGAAAACAAAAGAAATAAAAGGCACTCCATCTGACAAGGAAGAAGTCAAATGTTAAGTATTTGCAGATGATATAATACTCAATGTAGAAAACCTGAAAGCCTTGAAAAAATTATTAGAACTCCTACATGAATTCAGCAAACTTGCAGGATATAAAATCATTGTGCAGAAATCTGTTGCATTTCTATACACCAACAATGAAGCAGCAGAAAAAGAAATCAAGGAATCGATTCCCTTTGTCATTGCATCAAAAACCAAGATGATACCTAAGAATAAACCTAACCAAAGGTATAAAAATCTGTACTCTTAAAACTATAGAACACTAATGCAAGAAATTGAAGAGGACAGTAAGAAATAGAAAAGCCTTCCATGATCATGGATTGGAAGAACAAACGTTGTTAAAATGTCTATACTACTCAAAGAAATCTACACATTAAATGCAATCCTTGTCAAAATAACATCAGTATTTTTAACAGAGCTAGAACAAACATCCCTAAAATTTGTATGCAACCACAGAAGACCCTGAATGCCCAAAGCAATCCTAAAACAGAAAAGTAAGATAGGAGACATCATGATTCTGGACTTCAAGCTATATTAAAAAGCTGTAGACATCAAGACATTATGGTACTGGCATGAAAACAGACATATAGATCAATGGAACAGAATACCAAACTCAAAAATGAAGCCACAACTATCTGGTCAACTAATCTTCAACAAAGCAGGAATGAATATCCAGTAAGGGGTGGGGAATCAGTCTCTTCAACAAATGGTACTGGAAAAATTGGAAAGCAACATGCAGAAGAATGAAACTGGACCACTTTCTTACAGTGAACACACACACACACACACACACAACTTCAAAATGGATGAAATACCTAAGTGTGAGACAGGAAAACATCAAAATCATAAAGGATAACTTAGGCAGAAACCTCTTTGACAGTAGTAGCAACTTCTTACTAGACTTGTCTCCAGAGACAAGGGAAACAAAAGCAAAAATGAACTAATGGGATTTCATAAAGATAAAAGCTTCTGCACAGCAAAGATAACAATCAACAAAACTAAAGGATAGCCTATGGAGTCAAGAAGATAATTGCAAGCAACATATCTGATAAAGGGTTAGTATCCAAAATCGATAAAGAGCTTATCAAACTCAACACCCAAAAAACAAATAATCCAGTCAAGAAATGTGCAGAAGATATGAATAGACACCTTTCAGAAGAATATCCAGATAACTAACAGACGTGAAAAGATGCTCAACATCACTTATCATCAGGGAAATACAAATTGAAACCATGATGAGATATCACCTCACACCAGGAAGAATGGCTAAAATTAACTCAAGAAACAACAGGTGTTGGCTAGTATGCAAAGAAGAATCCTATTGCACTCTTGGTGGGCATACAAACTGGAGCAGCCACTCTGGAAGACACCATGGAGGTTCCTCAAAAGGTTACAAATAGACCTACCTTACAAACAGGCAATTGGACTACTAGCTATTTACCAAAAGGATACGAAAATACTGATTCAGAGGGGTACATGCACCTCAATGTTTATAGTACCATTATCAACAGTAGCCAAATCATTGAAAGAACTAAAATATCCATCAATTGATGAATGGATAAAGAAGACGTGACATGTATATGTATATATATAAATAAATATGTATATATAAATAAATATATACGTTGATATAATAATAAATATATAAATATGTATTTATATAAATATATTTATTCCATATATATCGGAATATGGAATATTGGACTATGGAATATTAGCCATCAAAAATAATGAAATCTTGCCATTTACAGCAATGTGGATGGAGCTAGAGTATATTATGCTAAATGAAATATGTTAGAGAAAGGCAGATATAGTATGATCTCAATCATATGTAGAATTTAAGAAAGAAAATAGATGAACATATGAGAAGGGGAAAAGAAAAAAAGGAGAGAGGGAAGCAATCCATAAAAGACTCTTAATGATAGAAAACTGAGAATTGATAGAGGGAGGTGGATGGAGTTGGGCTAGATGGTTGATGGATATTAAAGAGGGCACTTGCTGTGATGCGCACTGGATATTGCATGTAAGTGGTGCATGACTGAATTCTACTCCAGAAACTAATACCACCCTGTACGTTAACATACTAAAATTTAAATTAAAAAAAATAAACCAGTTGCCATAAAGCAGTCAGTGGATGAGCTGGACAGCTAAATAAATGCAGCTGAGGGGCATATTAGTGGGCTGGATCAGGCCAAGGAGTTTCATAGTCCTATTACATAATGGTTAGAAGACACAGAAAGAAGGAGGAGGAAATGAATAAGAGATCATATGCAAGGATGTCACAATGTAAATTTGGTAGTACCTGAGTCACAAGAGGAAATAAATAAATAGACTGGGAACATACTTGAAGAAAGTGAAATGAAAGACTGCTCTAAAATTTAAAAAATGTAAGACTGAAGTTTGAAGGTATTTTATAGAGACAAATTAGATGTCAAAAATAAAACCTTCTAGCCTCGGTGTCCATCGAAAGATGAATGGATAAAAAAGATGTGGTTTATGTATACAATGGAATATTACTCAGCCATTAGAAACGACAAATACCCACCATTTGCTTCGACGTGGATGGAACTGGAGGGTATTATGCTGAGTGAAGTAAGTCAATCAGAGAAGGACAAACATTATATGTTCTCATTCATTTGGAGAATATAAATAATAGTGAAAGGGAATAGAAGGTAAGGGAGAAGAAATGGGTAGGAAATATCAGAAAGGGA
Source organism: Canis lupus dingo (assembly GCF_003254725.2). NCBI lineage: Eukaryota > Metazoa > Chordata > Mammalia > Carnivora > Canidae > Canis > Canis lupus. Next base: position 29,581,521 of record NC_064263.1, read on the forward strand.
GACAGAACATGAGAGACTCCTAACTCTGGGAACGAACTAGGGTTGATGGAAGGGGAGAAGGGCAGGGGGTTGGGGTGAATGGGTGACCGGCACTGAGGGGGCACTTGACGGGATGAGCACTGGGTGTTATTCTGTATGTTGGCAAATTGAACACCAATAAAAAATAAATTTATTATTTAAAAAAATAAAACCTTCTAGATATATTATGACATCAGAAAAAAAGGAAAAACAGTTCTAAAGGCTATGTGTAGGTCACCTATTACCTTTGGTAGGTTCCTAACAGATTCTGAGACTTTGATGTATACTGGTGGTATTTTGAGGAGTTGAAGTGGAAAATAAGAGGATGGAGTAGAAACAAAAGTAAACCAGAAATAATGTAGTTTTAGTAATACCCAAAAAATGATTAAAAAATAAAAATTTGCAATTCACAATGAAGGTGTTAATATGGCCACAAATTCTTTAACACTCCCTCTCATAAAGAAGCCAAGTCCAGTCTCCCTCCTGCTAAATCTGGGCTGATTCCAGGGACTCACTCATAAGCAACAGAATATGGCACAAGTGATGCCAATTATAAACTATATATATAGAAGTAATCTACAAAGTTTTGTAAATAACTAAAAATACTTGGATAGATTCAAATGGGAACTCATCCTACCATATAATATTATGTAATTCAAAGCAATACTAATACAAATAAAGTAGCATTGTCATAGTAGTAAAGTCAAACACACCAATGACGGAACAGAAACACGACCATGTGTGCATGAAACTTGGTATACAGTAAAGTTTACACTTCAAGTCAGTGAGAGAAAGATCAAATATTTATCTCTATATAGAGATAGAAAGCTAAAAATAAGATAAATAAAGATAAGATACAGAGATAAAAATAAAATTGCTTATAACACTGTAAGTAGGGATGGTATTCAGAAATACTTAGTAGTACACCGAGGGGAGAAAGGGAGAATGGTGGTAGAGTAGGAGGACCCTAGCTTCATTCAGTCTCACAAACACAACTAGGTAATTATCAAATCATCCTAAATACCTCCAAAATCAACCTGAAGTTTGACAGAACAAACTCCATAACTAAAGGAAGAGTAGAAGCCACATCAAGGAAGGTACAAAGTGAAGAGAGAGACATGGGTCACAGATTCTATAGAGGGGATGGAGCTGTGGTCACAAAGAAGGGTGTGAGAGAAAAGCACACAAGGAAATGCACATTGAGATCATTTTCCCCAAACCAATGGCTTGGAAATGAGAAAGGCTGAACTTCATGAGTTCTTCCAACCAGTGGGGCTTAAAGCCTGGAATTTTAAAGGTCTGCAGGCATGGCTGGGATAGAGCCAAGAGGGTACTACACTGCTCCTGGAGACAAGGCAGGCAAACAACTCAAGGAAGACAGCTTGGAAATAGCCATCTGAAAAAAGCTTGGGGCACATTGTGGGGAGAGTGCATCACTAGGGGGAAGAATTCATGGACTCCTCTCCAGGAACAAAGGAGCTGGCTGGCATGATTTCCATCTCCTGCTTCTAAAAATAAACACAGAGACAACTAAGAGAAGCAGCTCAGAGGCTACACTGACTGCTTAACTTGCATACACCAAACCCTACCCCCCACCCCCTACACTCTGGCAGACTGCCCTTCTCAGTCAAGCTTGACTCAGTCCCAACAGAGCAGGCCCCTCAAGCCAGAAGATCAGCACACACACACCTGCCCACACCATGTCTCCTGACCAGAGTGTTCTGCAGGGACACAGTTCTAGTGGAGTTGGGGTCGGGTTTCATTTAACAAGCAGATCAGAGCACACCTAGTTAAAATTATTCACATTCAGGTCAAGCACCAAACTGCACACAGCAGACAAGCAGAACCTCTGCAGATGACTAGCCTAAAGGGTAAAGCAGCCACAACACAACAGCACAGTACATGCAGAACACATCTGAAACACTCTCTGAAGTGTCATGACCTCTTCTTCTTCATAAGGCCATTACTTTCAGGAGCAGGAGACATTACTGGCTTTTGTAACACAGAGAAGATGGCAGAGACTATGCCAAGATGGAGGGATTTATTCCAAATGATTAAATAAGATAAGGTCACAGCCAGAGATTTCAGTGAAACAAATATAAGTAACATACCTGATGGCAATTTTAAAGCAACTGTCATAAGGATAGTCACTGGGTTTGGCAAAAGAATAGGAGACATCAGAGACATCCTTACCACAGGGATACAGAGTTAAAAAAAGAATCAATCACAGATGAAGAATGCACCAAATGAGATTGGGAACAAGCCTGATGCACTAAAGAGCAGGCTGGAAGAAGCAGAGGAAAAAAATAGTGAACTACAAGACGATATAATGGAAAACAAAACAAAGAAAGAATTATGGAAAACAAGAATAGACTTAGGGAACTCAGTGACTCCATCAATTGTATTAACATATGTATTACTAGGGGTGGTGGAAGGGGAAGTGGGCGGGGGGTGGGGGTTACTGGGTGATGAGCACTGAGGTGGGCACTGGACAGGATGAACACTGGGTGTTATTCTATATGTTGGCAAATATAACAGCAATAAAAAGTAAATTTATGAAAAAAATACAAATGTATTAACATATGTATTATAGGAATTCCATAAGGAGAGGAAAGGTGTCGGAAATTTATTTCAAGAAATAATAGCAGAAAACTTCTCTAACCTGAGGAAGGAAACAGACATCCAGATCCAGGCATACAGAGAACTCCCATCAAAATGAACAAAACCAGGCCAATACAAGTACCTATTGTAATTAAATTAACAAAATTTACTGGTAAAGAAAAAAAATCTTAAAAGCAGAAAGACAAAAATAGTCCTTAACTTACGAAGGAAGACCTATACAGCTAGCTGGAGATTTCACAAGAGAATTTGGCAAGCCAAAAGGGAGTGCCTTGATATATACAAAGTGCTGAATGGGAAAAATCTACAACCAAGAATACTCTATCCAGTAAGGCTATCACTCAAAATAAAAGGAGCAATAAATCGTTTCCCAGACAAACAAAAATTAAAGGAGTCCTTGACAACTAAACCAGCCCTGCCAAAAATATTAAAGGGGACTCTTTGAGTGCAGAGGGAATAACAAAAGTGACAAAGACAAGAAAAGATCAGTGAACATCTCCAGAAACAAAAACCAATGACTAATAAAATGGCAATAAATACATATCTATCAATAGTTACTTTTAATGTAAATGGGTAAAATGCTCAAATCAAAAGACACTAGGTATCAGAATGAACTGAAAAAAAAAATAAAAAATCTATATGCTACCTACAAGAGACTCATTTTTTTATTTTTTTAATTTATTTTTTATTGGAGTACAATTTGCCAACATATAGAATAACACCCAGTGCTCATCCCATCAAGTGCCCCCCTCAGGGCCCGTCACACAGTCATACCCACCCCCCCTCCCACCTCCCTTACTACCACCTCTTGTTCATTTCCCAGAGTTAGGAGTCTCTCATAATCTGAAGAGACTCATTTTAGACCTAAACACATCTATAGATAAAAAGTGAGGGGTTGGAAAAACATCTATCATGCAAATGGATGTCAAAAGAAAGCCAGAGTAGCAATAATTATATCAGAAAAACTGGACTTTAGTCTTTTTCTAGAGTTTAGTCAAAGACTAAAAAGAGACAAAGAAGGGCATTATATAATCATAAAGGAGACAATCCAACAAGATATAACAATTGTAAAACACTGAAAAAAGAAATTGAAGAGGATGCAAAATGGAAAAAATATTCTCTGCTCATGAATTAGAAAAAAAAATGTTGTTAAAATGTCTATACTTCCCAAAGCAATCTACACATTTAATGCAATCCCTATCAAGCTATCAACAGCAGTTTTCACAGAGCTAAAACAAACAATTCTAAAATTGTTTAGAATCACAAAAGACCACAAACCACCAAAGCAAATTTGAAGAAGAAAAGCAAAGTTACAGGCATCACAATTCCAGACTTCAAGTTGCCTTACAAAGCTGTAGTGATCAAAACAGTATGGTATTGGCACAAAAACAGACACATGGATCAATGGAACAGAATAGAGAACCCAGAAATGGACCCTCAACTCTGTGGTCAAGTAATCTACAAAACAGTAAAGAATATCCAATGGGAAAAAGACAATCTCTTCAGCAAACAGTGTTGGGAAAATTGAACAGTGACATGCAGAGAATGAAACTGGAGCACATACAATTGTATGTTGACATTGTATGTCAACATACAATTCACAGTATGAAAACACAAATGGCTCAACAGTATATGAACAATGCTCACCTATCGGGAGAAAATCAAATTAAAAATAGTAACAGTATTTTACATTCTTACACTTTTTTAACAAATAGCATCTAATGGTGGAAGGAATGTGAAAAATAAAGAAACTTTAGGAATTTCTAGTAATATTTTATAAATAATTGGGGAGAAATTTTTATAATTTCTATGGAAATTAAATACTTTTATAGCTTTCACTGAATTAAAAATCCTCCACATATACTGGTTTTAGATCTATAAAGAGAAGTGTACAAGGATATTGAAAGCAACATTATTTTTGGTAACAATTATGGGTCCTTAGGGCCTAAACTACTGACATGAAGAGAAAAAATGCACGTAATGGGAATCAAACAGTTAAAAAGATGAAGTGGACTTTCATAGAGCAACGTGGACAGATGCTTACAAATTTCTGTTAAGTATAAACAAAGAATACCATCAGATTTATAAACCAATGACATTTTTACAATTCCATTTCCAACCTTTCCTACCATCAACAAACATGTAACTAATAAGCATACTTAAGTTTATAATTAGACATATTTTAAGAACACCAGAGTTTTCACTCCCCGAAGGAAAGAGGAATAGCAATGTTGAGATCTATGGAAGAAAGAGAGGTAAAAATAGAGTAAAAGAAGGCCTCCAAAGAGACTGAAGGTGGTGGCACTGCCCAAGGAACATAGTTAACGATACTGTAATAGCTTTGTATGGTGACAAACTATAGCTACACCTAAGGTGAGCATAGCATAATGTATAGACTTGTCCAATCATTATGTTGTATATCTGAAACTAAGGTAACATTGTGTGTCAATTACACTCAAATTTTTAAAAATTAATGAAAACAAATAAATAGAAAATAAAGAAACTGATCACGTTTGTTCCCAATATTGGAGAGATAGAAATAATTCACATGAAGTTCAAAATTAAAATTTTTATAAAAGGAATAAATCATATTTCCTAGTATAGAGTTGTATATACATCCCATTTGAAACATCTTTCACTATAGGAAAAAAATTCTATCGGATTTTCTCACTGAAAAATACATTGTATTTTTTCAGGAATTTTTTTTAAGTTTCTCTTGTATGTTTATCATTAAAATGTAATGCCAAAAGCCATGATATATTAACATCAATCCATTAGATAGGATGGTTTGGGAGGGCTTATCAAACAGTTTTGTGCAGGAAGCCCATGAGAACTTCTGAATGAGCCTTTTGTACCCATACAAGGCACTGAGCTTGCATGTGCAAAGGAGTATGAATATGGATGGACAGATGTGTGTAACACCCCTACATCCAGGAGACTAATTCCTGCAGCACACACAGTCAATGTTGGGCTAGATTAACAGAGCTCCTCACTTTTAGAGAGAAAGAAAATAATTTTCTTCTCACACCTGCCTGCCTGTCTGTCCCAGGAGGACATTTTAGGCCCAAGAGTAGTGATGGGAAGAAGTTCCCAGACGGCAATGTCCCTGAGGCTCTGGAGTTATAACTATACCAGATGCCTGAGAAACTAATCAGAACTCCAGTATTGCTGGGGCCGGCCTCCTTGCTCACATCCTCTGTAGGTGCGTCTGGTAAGAGGGTGTCGAGGAGAAACTAGACCAAGATTAGCAAGAACATGGGGGAGATCTTTGTCTTCAGTCCAGATCTGTACTTTGTTCCATTCCTAACTCAATACAGCTGAAGTACTTTGAAAATGGGGTGGAAGAGGCTGCATTCTGTCCCAGGTCAGGAGGCACATGTGAGAACCTGTGCTCTGGGACCTTCCCTTTTGCAGTCCTCTGTCTTTTTTGGATCTTTTGCTGGGTGGTGTCAGTAATGCAGAGAAGCAGGAATTTGTCCATAGCCAATTAATGAGCAGAGGGGATTAGGGAAATATATCATCTGGAGCTCAGTTTAGAAAATTTGGGGGTTTCATCTGTGATTATGAACATTTAGAAGTTTTAGGGCAAAGACTCTATCCCCAAATGCCTGAATCATGGCACAAGAATTAAATTTAATCTCTACAACTTCAGAGACTGAGGATACAGACCACAGTGGGAGGATCCATGAGAGTCAGAAGATAGCCCCTTAGATTTCAGCTCCATCTAAAGAAATTCTAAAATCTACGCCTGCCAAAAAGGGGGATTATGCACAAACCATAGGATCATAGAGATATCTGTCACTGGTTTGTTCAGAGCAAAGATGTCTGAAATGGTACATGGAAGACATGTCTCACAATTGTGTCTGTGTGCATGGAGTTAGGTGGTGCTTAACAATTCCTCCTCCACTTCAAACAGCACTTGCATAGTGTTATGCTGAGGGTCCGTCCTACAGCATGGGAAAAAGCCCATCCTGCAGGTTCTCTGCTTTTATCATTGCCCTTCAACCCACTGGATTCTGCATTCTGTCCCTACCTGGAAGCAGTAGTCATCAGTTCTAGTCCTTAGGCCTACTACTGTCACTGGCTAGCCCTATTTGCAATTCAAGGCTGAAAGAGGAATGGGGAAGGACATATATAGACTCAAAAGCTTTACTTCTAGGGCTGAATAGGTAGTTCAAGTTCAATGCTTGTTGGATAAACTATGGATTGAAGACTATGTAGAAACATCCTAGAAACAAGGAGAAAGGAGAAAGAGTGAGTGGCAAGAATGGATTAAAAAATCCTCCTATGTCTGAAACATATATTACATTGTATATATATAAACATATATATATACGTTATATATATACAAATATATATTCAATATATTATATAGAAACAATTTTAAAAGGTAATAAACTATATTTCACATTATGCTAATTACTTGAGAGGTAAGCAAATGGAGATAGATCGAGAAGAATGAGAGATAATTCTGTATAGATACTGTGTTTTTAATTCTCTCCAGTTAAGGTATTCTTAAATATTGATAATCTATATCTATTATATAATATCATTATCAATATACATATATTCTTATGAATTTTTTCTGTATTATCATGAATAATTTGTAAGGCATCATATGACTCAAACTTTAACTACTATAACAATATACAATGCTAATCAATGTCTTAAATGAAGACTTTTAATTTATAAGCAAGAACTATATAATTATTTCCTCATATATGATATTTTGGAAATTCTATTTTTTAAACATTAACTTACCTTTACTCTATTTTTAAATATAATTTTAACAATTCCTCATTCTTCTTCTTCATTCATTGTGTAAAGCTTAAAAATTTACAGATTTTATGTACTACTATTGAATTAAATTATATCTCTTAAAAAAATGGTCCTGTGGAGTTCTCAGAAATTTCACCCTACAGCTAGAAATAAGTATCCCAAACTTCTTCAGGAGACAAAGAGAACATGCTTCTTTCTCTATGAATACTGCATGGACACTCATGCCTGAATTTCCACTTCTTCCGTTTGGCTGTATCCTCCAATTCTCATTTCAATATTTTCCCTCCTTCCATGCAATGAATTCCTAATTCCTCCCAAGAATACTCTGAAATGCCTGAAGAAGAAAAGCTTCCCAGACATGGTGAGATTTAGAGCCCTAATGTATAAGAATTATAGGTAAAATTTTTCAGAGTAGCATCAGAGTATGCAATAAGCAAGAACAAAAGACAAAATGCAAATGATAAAAGTGGTGATTAGAAAGAGAATTTAGATTTTAGAGGCATGAGGTATCCAACTAGAAAAACGGAAAGAAGAGTTGAGTGAACATAGTGTTCAAGACAAGAGAAGGTCCTTTGATCACCAATTGAAGACTGGACGTTATTTGTCTATGGGTTTTTACCATCATGACTTCCAGCTTGTGCAGCATCTCCCAATCTTTGTGAGCCAATCCACCAAGACAAAGTATAACCACTAGACAGCAGGACCTGGATCATTGTATGGGAGGTAGATGGGGAAACGGAAAGGAGATGAAAGTACATAAAAGTACATTTCATCACTCTCACACTATTTCAATGAAAATTATCAATGCTTACCTTCTTCAATGACACATATGCCTCCTCCATACATATGTGCAAGTGCACATTCTACTTTTACATTGTTCCATTCCTGAAGTCAAGAATCTCACACGTATGAAGATGTATTGGCAATTATGTTGCAGGATCCACACCCACCAAATTAAAATGACTTTTTAGAGAAAATGAACATTAACTAATGTTCATGCCAAGATATAGTATTTTTAATCTGTTATTAAAGCCAACTATAGCTGAAAATTCAGAGCAGGAGTGGCATGGAAAACTAGGAAACTGTACCTAGTTAAACTTTGTGACAGACTCTTACTCATTTCTGCGTGTTGTTAGAGTTAAATTGTCATGTGTTATATAGGTAGGTAGTCATTAAAGAACAAAAAAACAAAAAGAAGAAACTTATAAAGATAAATCTAGGGACTCATCTGTCCCAAAGTACTTTTCAAAGTAATTTTATCCTTTCTTTTGTTGCTACAAAGACATAACATTCTCTCAAAAGCAGAACTTGAACAAATCAAAAATGTATAAATGAACCATATACCTTAGTCCTCTACACTGCTTAGTGATAGCAATATCAGAACAGGGTCAGAACACAAAGAATAAAGACATGAATTTACATGACTCGATGACCTTCTAGGACTCACACGAGTTTCACCTAGGTGAAGCAAATTGTAGTGAATTTATGTGTCTTGATGCAGTAGCTAATTTTTACCCTAATTTTACAGATCACTAAAGGAAAACTGTAGAAATATATGACAGAAGATGACAACACATCAAAATGGGACCATATCCATTGAGATTTCAGACTTTCTCCTGAATTGTTTTGTCAGGTCTCCCAGCTGGCAACTTTCTTTCTCCCTGCCCCTCAGCCTCCTCTTCCTCCTGGCCATGGGGGCCAATGGTGTCCTCCTGATCACCATCTGGCTGGAGGCCTCTCTGCACGAGCCCATGTACTACCTGCTCAGCATCCTCTCCCTATTGGACATTGTGCTCTGCCTCACTGTCATCCCCAAAGTCCTGACCATTTTCTGGTTTGATCTCAAGTCCATCAACTTCTATGCCTGCTTCATTCAGATGTACATCATGAATTGCTTCCTTGCCATGGAGTCCTGCATATTCATGGTCATGGCCTATGACCGCTATGTGGCCATCTGCCACCCACTGAGGTACCCATCCATCATCACAGAACAATTTGTAGTGAAGGCTGCCATTTTTATTTTGGCCAGGAATGCTATTTCTACAGTGCCTATTCCCATTCTATCATCCAGACTCCATTATTGTGGGGGAAATGTCATTGAGAATTGCATCTGTGCCAATATGTCTGTCTCCAAGCTCTCCTGTGATGATGTCACCATCAATCGCCTCTACCAGTTTGCTGGAGGCTGGACACTGCTAGGATCTGATCTCATCCTTATCTTCCTCTCCTACAGCCTTATACTGCGAGCTGTGCTGAGACTCAAGGCAGAGGGTGCTATGGCCAAAGCCCTGAGCACATGTGGTTCTCACTTCATCCTTATCCTCTTCTTCAGCACTATCCTTCTGGTCTTCGTGCTCACTCATGTGGCAAAGAAGAAAGTCTCCCCTGATGTGCCAGTCTTGCTCAATGTTCTCCACCATGTCATTCCTGCAGCCCTCAATCCCATTGTTTATGGAGTGCGAACTCATGAGATCAAGCAAGGAATCCAGAGATTACTAAACAAAGGGTGATAGTGAGGACAACTGGAGCTCTGCCTTCCTAAATTAGAATGATTTTGAATCAATAATAGGTGAGTGAGCTGCAATTCATATCTATGAGTTATAATCTCAAACTGGGGAAATTGGATATTGTTCCTTCTTTAATAAAACTTAAGTGTCAGTGTATGTTTCCTTTCTCTCACTTCTCCTTTAACATAATCCTTAGCCTCTTTTTTATTACCATACATATTATCCTATTTTGACAAAATACTGGATTTCCACCAGGCATGTTCTAAAGTGAGAAATTTATGTTCCTAAGTGTACAAGTGTTAATATGTCATGTCTTTACATAAGTGAATATACAAATGTGGATTTTGGGGGTAGAGTTGTGTAATATGTAGCACATTATTATTCTTATTTCCTTAAGAGGGAACATATTGGAAACAAAACAAGAGTGAATTTTGAGTCCTAAATCATGGCAAGTTGCTACTGGTTTGTAACTGAGTCTGCAGCTGGATGGTCATTAGGAAATTTGCATGACAAGAGACACAGGGGTTTTGCATGGATTTCTAATTTGTGCAAAAAAATAGCAATGAGTTTGATTAGATTCAAGAGATTCCTAAATTCTCCCCAGTGGGTTAGTGCTTCAGACATTTATCTTTGGATCCAAGCTGTCATAGTTTATGGTATGCACATATAGCTCTACAAATGAGTTACAGGTTGTTCAAGGTTTGTAATATATAATCCAGTAATAATAATTTAAAATATTGAAAATACAGTATCTGAACTTTGTTTTCACATTATATGGGCAGTTTCTAAGCACACTTTGTGTCCTGCTATTTCTGTTAGTTATTAAGACACAAAAATAGAATATTGTTGCTGTTAGGAGCCCAAAGTTTGGTTAGGGGAAATACAAATATGAGGATGAGGAATAGAATAAGATATCTATAGGCAGTAAGATATCTACCAATATAAGATAGCATTAGATAGAGAGTTAAAGATCTGAACTGTAAGCCATGAACAATTACCTCAAAAAGGGTAGGTTCTTGGAAACAAATGAAGTGGTCTCATTGTGTTTCATGTTACTCATCTGCTACACCTGAGAACAGTGAATAATTGCTTTAGAAGATCTTTTCTGAGGGGCACTTGAGTGGCTCAATCAGCTAAACCTCTGCCTTCAGCCTAGGTCCTGATTCAGAGCCCCGGGATCGAGTCCTGTTCCAGGCTCCCTGATGCAGGATAGTTTGCTTTTCCTTCTCCCTCTGCCCCATGCTCTCTCTCTCTCTCTTTCTCTCTCTCTAATAAATAATATCTTTACCCAAAAAAGGGTCCTTTCTAAATATAAGATTTTTGTGCCTCAATAACAACTTATAAGTGTGTTTCCTTGTTTGACTGTGGAAGGAAAATCTCTCAACAGTTTGTACCAATACTGTCGCCAAAATCTGGGTCTTTCAGCCTTCCCTTAAAGCACTTGGATTCATCCTTGGACTACTTAAGCTTTCATTCAACAAAACTCTGTCCATTTCTTTGTCTTCTCTATCTCACAGTGAAGAATGATAAATGGGTACTTCATTCCTCTGCTCCTGGATATCACTGTGAACTACTTATTTGAAAAATAACCATGTACTCACATAATTAAGAAGCAATGGCTAAAAGCATATAAGCAACATATGAATGGGGAATAATATATTTCTCAAAAGTAAAAAAAAGAATGTCCAGCTCCAATTAGGGTCAAACCATTGATGCCTTTTTTCTTTATTATAGGAAAAAGAATTCCCAAAATTTCATTTCCTCACACATTTCAACATAAGAAAAATTGAGTTGCTTTAAAGTAGCATAACTCCAACAGGAAGATATTACAAATATGAAGATATAATATGCTAATGTAAATTTAAGCTACAATCTCTTAGGGAATATTGAAAGTCTACCAGTTTTAACACTATCACATATTAACATCTAATCATCAAGGGACCAAAAACTTTCAGGACTAATTTCTACCAGAGTCACATTACAATAAACCCAGATTTCTCCAGTTAGCTTTTAGAAAACTTGGACACTGAATGCACAAAAAGGGCCACAATGAGGGTATTTAAAGCATGTGCCACCCACGACTGAGAAAATTTAACCCAAGTCTTGTCTTCCAAAATAAACTGGTAATATCTTTATATTTAAAACATATATTTTTGAAAGCTTTGCATTGTTATGCTTATATGCAGCTTTTACACATTTATGGCTCCCTTTAAAGCAGTATTAACACAGAAAGGCAGTATTGACAGGTTCATTTTATAAACAAGGTGAACAAATTAATGACAGCTTTATCTCCAAAATAATTGACGCTAATAAAGATCTCTTTTAGCACAGTGCGGGCCAATGTGAGCCACACATTTAATTTTAAACACTTTAGTAGCCTCATTTAAATAAAAAAATTGAGGGCAGCCCTGGTGGCTCAGAGGTTTAGCGCCGCCTTCAGCCCAGGGCGTGATCCTGGAGATCCGGAATCGAGTCCCATGTCGGGCTCCCTGCACGGAGCCTGCTTCTCCCTTGCCTGTGTCTCTGCCTCTCTCTCTCTCTCTCTCTCTCTCCCTCTGTGTCTCTCATGAATAAATAAATACAATCTTTAATAAATAAATAAATAAGTTAAATTAATCCTAATAATGTATCATATTGAATCCAATATATCTAAGACATTATCATTTCAACACCTAATAAATATGAGACATTAATAATAATGTAATTTACATTCCTTTTTAATACTAGGTCTTCAAATCCAGTGTATATTTTATATTCACAGCATATTTCAGTCAGGACTATCATGTTGCAGTTGCCCAATAGCCACATGTGACTAATAGGTGCTTAGTGGATCAGAACTCACTAAACATACAGCTTCAAAAGGTACATGAAAGATGGATAGGAGAGCAATTGAATTGAGGAAAAATGTATCCTTCATGGAAAAGAGCCAAACTTTTTTTCTTGGCTGTGATTTTTCTCTTCCTTATGTTTTTCCATGTAGAGAAAAGGAAGGCAGTGTTTTAGGGGATGAATAATAATGTCTTTGTCCTAAAATGCTACATTCCATGAGTGCTTATGTCCTAGACACCAATGTGAGAAGAGTACAGTAAGAGAAGGTTCATTTATTGGCTTCTTACAACACATAGCCCTCAAATAGCAACAGATTTGAAATAGAGCCACATATAAACCTTGGAAGTTACAGAACCCAAGGAAAAATGTAAGTAGAGCTTTTACTCATGATAAGGCAGGAATATTAGTGTTAGGGGAAGCAATGGATGTTAGTGTCAAAAGGTAGATGATAATAATCATACTTTATAACTCTTTAAATTTCTCTTAACAATATTTACGTGCACATATGTATACTTTAAATTGGTTATTTTGTGCTCTATTATATTAATAAAATATATTTTATACGAAATGCTTATAGTGAAAGTGTTGTAATTATTCAATAAAACATGTGAGAGGAAATCAGTCTGTTCAAACTAAATAGCCATATCCAGAAAATGTTGAAGCTCAGATTTTGTTGCTCAGGCTTTTCAGTTTACTTACACATTATCCATAACTAGACCCTTCCTTCAATGTCCAGAAAAGTGAATGAGACAGATATTTGCGGGTAGACCCAGCTATTGCTGGATATTGGACTAAGAGAACAATGCAGAATACATATAGAAACAGTCATGGCCCTTTGGGCCCACAGTTGTCATATTATCTGCAAAATATGCATTTAAATACCTGATATAGAAAAATCATTGTTATGGTGCTAGGTTGGCAGTTAGGAGCAAGATAGGCAAGGTCCATGTTTATAAATGCAAAGGATCTGTGTCTGGTTGAAACAGAAGTCCAAAAGCAAGGAAAAATATCAATATGTAGGAAGAACATCGCCAAAGAAAAGCTAAGGTAGAGTTCAAAGGCAGTGACCACTTGGCAGAAAATCAGGACCCCAATCTAGAATAAGATTTAAAGGTCTAGACAGAATATGATAGTAGGAACCTGAGTTTGAGTCAAAGTAACACAATCATATAAACTGAAGATATGCAGGCTGGAAAACAGGAGGCCCTCCATTAAAAACAGGCACAATCTTAAGAAAATGTAACACAGTGTATTCTAGCAGAAAGGATAACTTGATACTAAGACTTCTGCTTTCCAAAATATTGATCAAATAATTACATTATTGCTCCAGCATGCCTAGATTATGTGCCACATGGTGAAAGCTGAGACAATTCATAGAAGTTCAGATCTGGCTGCTTCCAATAACACCTAGGAAAACAGTAGCAATCTAATTCTAGGACTCAGGACACATTGTCCATTGTCAGTGAGAGTTTTCAAACTTCCTGGTAATTAACAAACTATTTCTTTACATTTTCTTTTTACATAATTTTAAATCTTGCTTGAATGTTACTGGCAATGTTGCATTTTAGTGAGTGAATTTTGAAAAAAGAAGTACTGCCTATATATGGGCTTCCATAGCAGATTTGAGAGTGCAGGGGAAAAACAAACAAACAATAGAAAGGCATAGAAATGTAAACTATTTAATCTAAAAATGGAAAGAAATAATGCTGAAAACAATGTAGAATACCTGATGACTGATGAGATAATGTTACCTAATACAGTATTTGTAATCTTGGTAGTAGAAAACAGAGACGGTGTAGAGGAACAAAACATAGTGGCACATATAAGGTTTATAAAATATGTAGAAATAAAATCTATGGTAAAGATGAAAGAATGATAAGAAGGAGTGAAATGGAAGCAAACTTTTATGAATTTGTACTTTATATGTGGAGTAGCACAATATTAGTAGAAAGATGCATTTTTTAAACACTACAACTGACAACAGAAATTTTCATTAAAAAGCTCACATATTTTTTAAGATTTTATTTATTTAATCATGAGAGATACAGAGAGAGGCAGAGACACAGGCAGAAGGAGAAGCAGGCTCCAAGCAGGAGCCCAGTGTGCGACCTGATCATCCAGAATTACACCCCAAGTCTAAGGCAGAAGCTCAACTGCTGAGCCACCCAGGTGTCCCTAAAAAGTTCAGATTTTTAAGGTAATCTAGTCTCTGCTGCAACTACACTGCCATACAGAGTAAAAGAAGCCAATAGTGGGCATTAATCACATCAACATTGCAAATTTATGAGGTTAAATCAGTGGTTCAGGAAGTGGTGGCAATTTTGGCCTCCAGAACACATTTGGCAATGTCTAGAAACATTTTTGCTCCTTACAACTGTGGGGGCAGAGGTGAATTTCGGCATATGGTGCTACTGACAACTAGTGAGGTAGGCCCAGGAATGCTGTTAAATAAACCCATAATAAATATAGAACAAACTCACACACCTACAAAACAATTGTCTGACCAAACTGTCTTTACAAGCTGAGAAACTCTGATCTAAATGATCCAAATTAAAAGTACAAATAGACATATGAGATTTGGAAAGAGAGGGAAAAAAGCCTCATCTATATGCTGTTAACAAGAAATTCACTTTCAATATAAAATCATAGGCAGGTCTTCAACAAACAGTGCTGGAATAACTGGACAGCCATCTGCAAATAAATAACTAGATAGATAGATAGATAGATGATAGATAGATAGATAGATAGATAGATAGATAGATAGATAGACCAAGACACAAACCTTGCATCTTTCACACATACAAAAAACGTTAACTCAAAATGGATCTTGGATATCAACATAAAACATCAAACCTTAACAGTCCTACAAAGTAACATAGGAGAAAACCTAGATGACCTTAGATATAATGATGCCTTTTTAGATACAACACCAAAGACACAACCCATGAAAGTAAGAACTGATAAACTGGACTTCATTAAAATTAAAACCTCCAAAGTGCCTGGGTGGCTTAGTCAGTTAAGCACTCTACTCTTCATTTGGGCTCAGGTCATGATCTCAGGGTCCAGAAATGAAGCCCTGCTATGGGCTCTGTGCTCACCAGGGAATCTGCTTTCTCCTTCTCATTCTCCCTCTGCCTCTCACCCTGCTCATGTGATCTCTTCTTCTTCACTCTCAAATAAATAAGCAAACAAATAAATAAATAAATCTTCAAAAAAATAAAGTAATTAAATTAAGTTAAATTTCCACTCTGAGAAAATCAATGTCCAGAGAATGGGAAGCTCAGTTATAAACCTTGGAAAATATTTGCAAAGAATACACAGAACACACACCTCACCAAACAAGATGCACAGGTGAGGGGAAAAAAAAGAAAAAGGAAAGGAAAGGAAAGGAAAGGAAGGAAAGGAAAGGAAAGGAAAGGAAAGGAAAGGAAAGGAAAGGAAAGGAAAGGAAAGGAAAGGAAAGGAAAGGAAAGGAAAGGAAAGGAAAGGAAAGGAAAGGAAAGGAAAGGAAAGTTGTTCCACATTACCGTCATGAAGAAAATGCAAATTAAAACCACACAGAGATACCATTATATATTTAGTAGAATAGCTAAAATCCAGAACACTGACAACCTAGGCTGGAAACCAAATGGAGAAAGAGGAACTCTCATTCATTGCTGGTGGGAACACAATAGCTACAGCCAGTCTAAAAGATGATTTGGAGTACACTTGGGTTGCCTTTGGCTTGGGGTCTGATCCCAGGGTCCTGGGATCAAGTCCCGAATCGGGCTCCCCACAGTGAACCTGCTTCTCCCTCTGCCTTGGCCTCTGCCGCTCTCTGTAGGTCTGTAATGAATAACAAATAACATCTTTTAAAAATAAATAAAATAAAAGATGATTTGGTGGTTTCTCACAAAACAAAACATACTCTTACCATTTGATCCAGCAAGTGTACTCCTTGGTTTTTACACAGATAAGTTGAAGATGTATTTCTACATCTTCAAATGTAGAAAAAATTGAGACACAAAAACCTACCCAAGAATGTTTATACCAGCTTCATTTATAATTGCCAAAACATGCAAGCAACCAAGGTGTCCTTCAGTAGGCGAGTAGATAAATAAACCAAGGTATATCAATAGAATATCATCCAGGCCTTAACAGAAATGAGCTATCAAACTATAAAAAGACACGGAGGAACCTTAAATGCATATTACTGAGTGACAGAAGCCAGTGTGAAAAGGCAACATACCACATGGTTCCATCTATATGACATTCTGGGGAAGGCAACACTAGGAAGACAATAAAAAGATCAGAAGTTCCTGGGTGAGTGAGGAGGAGCAGTACAGAGAAGAGTCAGCAGAGCACAGAGGATTCCTGGTGTAATGAAAATACTGCATTTGATATTATAATGACACATCCATGCCATTATTCATCTTGTGTATGCCTTGGTTCCAGCCACCCCACACAGCACCCCCTGCACAGAGTTCCCCGAGACACCCCTACTTATAACTGGCTCAGATCCAGCCCCTCCCCTAGGGTATCCCTGTGCTGAGCACCCCAGGGCATCCTGGACTGCATCTGCTTCAGCTACAGCTTTCCCGCCAGAGTGCCTTCAGTGTGGAAAGCCCCAAGATATCCAGGCTTCCACTCACTCCACCTTCAGCTCTCCTGCCAGGGTACCCATTGCATAGAAAACTTCCCAGCTCATGCTCACTTAAACAACAGCAGTCTTGCCTGGGCACCCTCTGCACAGAACATCCAAGGACCTGATGTAGCCCATAGCCCATGTTGGGACCCCCACCAGCCCCCTGCCGAGACCTCACTGAATATAGAGTTTTCCAATGCTCTGTTTACATCCACTTCCACTTCAGCTATTCTGCCAAGGTGCCCTTTTTGCATAGAGCCCCAGGACTCCCCCCGCCTGCACCCACTTCAGCTACAGCTGTTCCTTCAGGGTGCCCTCTTCATTTAAAGCCCTGGGAATCCTACAGCCTGCACCCACTTTGGCTTCACCTGTCCTGCCAGATTACTCTCTTAACAGAAAACCTGAGGACCATCCCCAACCATGCCCACTTCACCTGTTGCCATCCCACCATGCAACTCCATCATGCTGTCTTCCCCATATCCCAGCCTACAATAGCCACAACTCCAGCCAGCCTGTAGCCAAGCACATGTGGGCCACAAAAAAAGATGAGCATAATCAATACTATTCCTTCAAGTTTAGGAGAAGTAGCTATTTCACCTAATTCATAGAAACAAACACTGACGTCAAAAAAAATTGAGACACAGAGGAAAATGCTCCAAAAGAAAGAACAAAATAAAAGCTCAGAAGAATAACTGAGAGTACAGCAGGATGCCTGATAAAGAGTATAATGTAATGATCATAAAGATGCTCAGGGGCCTTGAGAGAAGAGTGGAAGAACTCAGGGAGAACTTCAACAAAGAAATAGAAAATACAAATTAAAAAAAAAAGTTGAAGAATACAACAACTGAAGTGAAAAATACACTGAGGGAATCAACAGATTAGAGGAGGTATAATAAATGATCAGCAATCTGAAAAAATAACAGAAAGAAACCACCCAAACTTAAGAGAAAAGAAAAAGAAATTTGAAAAAACGATGGGTTTGAAATTTGAAATTTGAAAAGAAATTTTAAAAAGTAATGGATCTCTTGGACATGGGGCAAACAAACATTCACATTATAGAGGTCTCTGAAGAAGAAGGAGAAGAGAGAGAAAGGAACAGAAAGCTGATTTGGAGAAATAGCTGAAAATTTCCCTAGCCTAGAGAAGGTAGTAAACATCTAGGTTCAGGAAGCACAGAGGTCTCCAAAATGATGAACCCAAGGAGATTCAGACAACAACATATACTAATTAAAATATCAAAGTTTAAAGATAAAATGAGAATTTTAAAAGCAGCAAAATAAAAAACACAAAAAGTTACATACAACACAAATCCCATAAGACTATGATCTGATTTCTCTGCAGAAATGTTGCAGGCCAGCAAGGGTTATGATACATTCACAGGAAAATCTTACAACAAAAAATGTTCTATTTGACAAGGTTATCAACTTAACACAGACTGCTGTATACTTAGGATGTTATATTTGAACTTTATGGTAACCACAACCTCAAAACCTACTAATAAATACAAAAAAAATGAGAAAGAAAGCCAACATAACACTACAGAAAATCATCAGTTACAAAAGAAAAGAAAAAGAGGAGACAAAACAAAAACAAATATATACAAAACAGAAGAACTATATGAGCAACCAAAAAAAATGAACAAAATGGCAATTACTACAAACCTATCAATAGTTAATTAAATGTGAATGGTCTAAATACTACAATGAAAAGACAGAATGGGTTAAAAGAAAAACTCACTTCAGACTTAAAGACACATGCTGACTGAAAGTGAAGTACTGAAAAACATTTTCCATATAAATGGAAGCCAATAAATAAATAAATAAATAAATAAATAAAGCCAGGATTGCAATACTTATACCAGATAAAATAGATTTTAAAACAAAGACTGTAACAAGACACAAAGAAAGTATTACATAATGATAAAGGGATCAATTCAAGAAGATATAACAATTATAAATATCCATATATCCAACATTTAAGCACCTAAATACATAAAGTAAATATTAATGAACACATTTGGGACTGACATGATTTCCATTCATGTCCTGAACAGATAAACTAAGTTGGTATTATGAGTTCCTTCCCCAACAAATATTAAAAATGGATATTTCAAAAGCCTAAAAAAATATTAATGAACATAAAGAGACATTTGCTTCGACGTGGATGGAACTGGAGGGTATTATGCTGAGTGAAATAAGTTAATCAGAGAAGGACAAACAGTGTATGTTCTCATTCATTTAGGGAATATAAATAATAGTGAAAGGGAATAGAAGGGAAGGGAGAAGAAATGTGTGGGAAACATCATAAAGGGAGACAGAACATAAAGACTCCTAACTCTGGGAAACGAACTAGGGGTGATGGAAGGGGAGGAGGATGGGGGGTGGGGGTGACTGGGTGACAGGCACTGAGGGGGGCACTTGATGGGATGAGCACTGGGTGTTATTCTATATGTTGGCAAATTGAACTCCAATAAAAAATAAATTTAGAAATTAAAAAAAAGAGGCATTGATGGTGATACAATTACAGTATGTGAGTTTAGCACCCCACTTACACCAATGAATAGATCATTTAGGCACAAAGTCAATAAGGAAACAATGTCTTTGCACAACACATTCTATCAGATGGACAAAACAGATTTATACAGAACATTCCATCCAACAAATAGAAAAACCATTCTTTTCCAGTGCACATGCAACATTATCCAGGATAGATTACATATTGGACCACATAACAAGTCTGAATAAATTTTAAAAGATTGTGATTATATCAATTTCCAACAAAAAAGGTGTGAATTCAGAAATCCATCACAAGAAAAAACCTGGAAAAATACATAAACACATAGAAGTTCAATGTGCTACTAGTCAACCAGTTAACAGACAAATAAAAATAAGAAATAAAAAATACATGATAAAAGAGATGTGATATATATATGTGTGTGTGTGTATGTGTGTATGTATGTGTGTGTGTATATATATATATTTTATGGTCCATGGCTGCTTTTATTATACAAAGGCGGAGTCGAGTAGTTGGAAAAAGAGACTCTATGGCCTAAAAAGCCTAAGATATTTACTACCTGGCTCTTTACAGAAGTTTGCTAACCCCAATAACAAGAGTTTCCATGACCACTAGGATGATAACCACAGCTGCAATGCTTCATTTGATGTTATTTGGGGGGCTGTTTCATTCATATAGATATATCTTCCCCATTTGTGCTTGTACTTCTCCTTGAAAAGTGAGTAGAGGCAAAATGCCAGGTCTTGTGCCTTCCCATCAAGAAGTTCACTTCGAAGACCCTTGCACAGATTTTGGGCACTCTCCTCACCTTTGGTACTTAATTCCCTCCAAGTTCCTGTCAGTTCCCATCAAATCTGCAACAAACAGGGGCGCCTGGGTGGCCCAGCTGGTTAAGCATCCACCTTTGGCTCATGATCTCAGGGTCCTGTGGTCCAGCCCTGCATAGGGCTCCCTGCTCAGCAGGGAGTCTGCTTCTCCCTCTCCCTCTGCCTGCTGCTCCTCCTGCTTGTGCTCTCTCTCATTCAAATAAATAAATAAAATCTTAAAAAAAAAAAAAAAAACCTTCAACAAACAGATTCCAAGGCACTTCTCCAGGAACCTGTGGGCTGGGGCTCTGTGCTTGCAAACAGCTTCCTTTCTCCTCAGAGCTGACTGAAGGCAACAAGGAGTCCTTGAATCATCTAAGGGTCCTTCAGGGGGATTTGGCATGGCCAACGGGGCTGCCTAGAGCGATAGCATTCCAGCATCTCCTGGCTCTTTTGTGCAGAGCCTCTGAGCCCCAACACACCAACACACACACACACACACACACACACACACACACACATACACAATACCCCCACAATCCCTTCTTCTGACACATTCTTATTGCTCCCCTCTGAATGACAAAAAGGCCAAGGATGGGGGTCTCACAGTCTGGCTAGTTTACTGCTTCCCCTCCCCCCCTCTCCCCCCACCAACTGTTGCCCCTGACCAAGGAAGCTTCTGCACCCTGACCAGGAGAGAAATCCAAGCCTCCTCTTTCACCACCCCATCCCCATCTGGGCAGGGATTTGAACTGCCCTTGCAGTCGGCACTGTCTGGGGCACTAAATGCCTTAACAACTTAATGGGGCTTCAAAGACAGCACAGGCACCTCAGCTCACCTCTGGAGCTCCGCCCCCTCCCTGGGCCACAGACGAGGGGTGGGATGTTATGAGGGCGACTGTAAAAATATTCATCTGCACAGCAAAGGTCCCCATAGTAAATAAACCCTATCTCATTCATGGGAGTTAAACCCTTATGACTTTTTTTAATAATGAATTCATTTTTTGTTGGTGTTCAATTTGCCAACATGCAGAGTGGCACCCAGTGCTCGTCCCGTTGGGTGCCCCCCTCGGTGCCCGTCGCCCATTCACCACCCACCCCCCGCCCTCCTCCCCTTCCACCACCCCTAGTTCATATGGGTTGATGACCTCCCAAAGGCCCTGCCTCCAAATAACATCATATTGAGAATTAGGTTTCAACATATGACTTTTAGGAGGGACACAGATATTCAGCATACAGTACTCCCCTCTCTGGAATTTTACTCTTTCTAATCCTTACTGCTTCTGAAGTTCCATGCATTTAAAAATATGATTTTAGAATTTACTAGCTTTTCTAATTGTTCTTGATGAGAGTGTTGTTTTGATGAGCTGATCTGTGTAATAAACTACCTAAAATTAAAATAAAATAAAATAAAATTAAATTAAAATAAAATAAAATAAAATAAAATAAAATAAAATAAAATAAAATAAACCCTACTGTCCCTAAGTAGCAGATTATTTCAGTTTAGAAAAGAAACAAGTGCTGCCTTGAGACATCTGGTATTTTCGGAAATGCTTTTGTACTGGCTTGGAGTTCAGCCTTATATCCGGCTCCAGTGTTTCCCTTCCTAAGGACTTTATCTGACAGCCATTTATTTTATCTGCTAAATTTGAAGGTCATTTTATCTTACGGTACCACCCTATCGGCTGCCACTAGATTGAAGAAGATAATCAGGATATTATGTGTGTGTGTGTGTGTATATATATAGATATAGATATAGATATATAGATATACATATATCTATATATCTATATATATATATCAGCCATCAAAAGCAATGAAGTCTTGCTATTTGCAAACACCTGGATAGAACCAGAGGATATTACGCAAAGCAAAATAAGTCAGTCAGAGAAAGACAAATATATGATTTCACTTGTATGTTTAATTTATGAAACAAAGCTGATGAACATAGGAGAAAGGGAGAAAAAATGAAATAAGATAGAAACAGAGAGTGAGACAAGCCATAAAAGATTCTTAACTATAAGAAACAAATTAAGGGTTTCTGGAGGGTTGGTGGGTGAAGAAATGGGGTAACTAAGTGTTAGACATTAAGGAGGGCACTTGATGAAATGAGGACTGAGTGTTATATGCAACTGATGGATATCTAAATTCTACCTTTGAAACTAATAATACACTGTATGTTAATAAACTGAATTTAAATTAAAAATTTTTTTAAATAGGGATGTTTAGGTAGCTCAGCAGTTTGGCATCTGCCTTCAGTCAAGGGCATGATCTTGGAGAACTGGATTGAGTCCCACATGGGGCTCCCTGCATGGATCCTGCTTCTCTCTCTGCCTATGTCTTTTCATCTCTCTGTGTCTTTCAGGAATAAATAAAATCTTTTAAAAATTTTTAAGTAAAAAGAGACAAATGAAAATGAAAACTCAATGACCAAAATCTTTGAGACACAATAAAGCATCTAACTCTTGGTTTCAGCTCAGGTCACGATCTCAGGGTTATGGGATCAAGCCCCATGTAGGGCTCAATGATCATTGTGGAGTCTATCTAAGATTCTTTCTTCCCTCTCCCTCTTCCTCCCCCTCTCCATGCTCATTCTCTCTCTCTCTCTCTCTCTCTCTCTCTCTCTCTCTCTTTCTCTCAAAATACATAAATTTTTAATTTAAAAAGACACAATCAAAAAACTAAAAGGCAATATACAGAATAGAAGCAATATTTCAAAGTGACATATTAGATAAAGGGTTAGTATCTAGCATATATGAAGAACTCATAATATACTCAACACCCCCAAAATGAATAATTCAATTAAAAATGCACAGAATATATGAATAGACATTCTTCCAAAGAAGATATACAGATGGCCAGCTGACACATGAAAAGATGATCGACATCTCTGATTAGCAGGGAAATAGGAATCAAACTACAACTATACCACATTTATTTTAAGATCTCTGTATAAATGGACTCACCTAAGTCAAACCCATGTCGTTCAAAATCTACCATACTTAGAGAAAAATATATAGCTTTAAAGCTTTTATTAAAAATACAAATTTTCAAATCAATGATCAAGTTCTACCATTAAAAGAATTAAAAAAGAAAACTAAATGAAACTCCAATAAGAAAAAAAAATAGGGCAGCCCAGGTGGCACAGCGGTTTAGTGCCGACTTCAGCCCAGGGTGTGATCCTGAGATCCGGGATTGAGTCCTATGTCAGGCTCCCTGCATGGAGCCAGCTTCTGTCTCTGCCTGTGTCTCTGCCTCTCTCTCTGTGGGTCTCTCATGAATAAATAAATAAAATATTTAAAAAAAAGAAAAAGAAATATCAGAACAGAAATCAATGAAACAGAAAACAGATTACAATAGGAAACTTCCTTTAAAATATTTTACTTTGAGAAGAGAGATAATTTAATAAGATGCTCAAATTTACTCAGACAGATTAGGGAAATACAGAGAGGAAGGAGGAAGATGGAGATAAGACACAAATTATCAGTATCAGGAATGAACTAGGTAAAATCACTAGAGATCTTATACAAATTAAAAAGATGGCCATGGATTTATTATGAATAACTTTATTTCAATGAATTTTTTGATTAGATGAAATAAACTCATTCTTTGAAACACAACAACTACCAAAGCTCACTAGAGAAGAAATGACCACCTGAATAGATCTATATCTACTAATTCAATAAGTAGTTAAAAACCTTTGCAAACAAAACAAAATAACAACAAAACTCTAGACCTACTAACTTCACTAGTAACACAAATACTTTCTAAGGAGTATTTAAGAAAGAAAAATAAATAATAAATACTACTCCACACAGACTTTTCCACAAAAGTAAAAGGGAGGAAATACTTCCCCACTCATATTATGAGGCCAATTTTCTCATATACCAACCAGAAAAATACATTATAT
Organism: Canis lupus dingo; assembly: GCF_003254725.2. Classification (NCBI taxonomy): domain Eukaryota; kingdom Metazoa; phylum Chordata; class Mammalia; order Carnivora; family Canidae; genus Canis; species Canis lupus. Next base: position 29,606,127 of record NC_064263.1, read on the forward strand.
GAAAATATGATGAAGATATACCCTCCAAAGACAGATCCAAAAATTAAACAAAATGTCAGCAAATTAAATTGAGGAATATACAAAAAGTTTGATACATCAAAATGGATAGATGCAGTTTAGTTTAACTCAAGGTTGGTTTAACTACAAATAACAGTCTAATTCATTATATTAACAAACAAACCACCTATCAAAAGCCCATGAGATCACCTCAATATACATAGAATAAGCCTCTGACAAAATGCAGCCTGCCCCCAGCCCCAAACCCTGAGTGTGCCAACAACATCTGAGAAGTTCCTGAATCTCAGAATATAACACAAACCCATATGAATCTTTGAAGTCAGAATTGGTTTGCTGCCTATGACATAGACCAGGAGAGGATAAGCAGTATGGAAAACTGGGTAAAGGGGAAAGATTTTAGTTGGTTCTTTATTTCTCCCATGCTTTCCCTTGAGAATACCTTGACCAACCCTGAAGCTATTGAGTACGAATAAAAACTCAGGGCATTTGTCATGGTCAGGTACTTGTAAACCCTATGAAGTCCCTTTTTTGTCCCAATTGGGGTCTATAGAATTTTACTAATTTCATTGAATAATTCCTGGACAAGAGTGGTTCTGGAGCAGGGATAATGGAAGGTCACTTAAGGAGCTGGTTTGCCTAGGGTGTAAGAAATAAGAACTATTAAAACCCAGACAGCAATAAACTTTCTCTGCGATGACGATCACAAAATCTAGCTGGAGGATTTGCAGCCTAGATCTAGCTCTTCATCTCTTGCCCTACCTCCACGTATATTTTCTATAGGAGTTACCTATTGTCCCAGGGACATATGCATACAGAATATAAAATAAGAAAATAATGACACTTGGAAAAAGACAGTGAACTGAACAACCATAACATAACAATCAGAATTAATGGGCAAGAAAGAATAACAATTAAGAATAAATTAATAATGGTTAGCATGGGGCAGCCCAGGTAGCTCAGTGGTTTAGCACTGCCTTCAGCCCAGGGCATGATCCTGGAGACCCAGGATCAAGTCCCACGTCAGACTCCCTGCATGGAGCCTGTTTCTCCCTCTGCCTGTGTCTCTCTGTCTCTGTCTCTCTCTCTCTCTCTCTCTCTGTGTCTCTCATGAATAAATAAAATCTTTCAAAAAATGGTTAGCATGTAAGTACAAAGCATTTTTAGATAAATAAAAGCATTAATATCTTCAGAGACTTAATAAAGAATATTGGAAATATGAAGTTGCAACATTCATTTGTGATAAAGAACCATTTCTTTTAAAATATTTTATGGGTTGCTGGGTGGCTCAGTGGTTGAGTTTCTGCCTTTGGCTCAGGTCATGATGCCGGGGTCCTGGGACTGAGTCCTGCAACAGGCTTATGACGGAGAGCCTGCTTCTCCCTCTGCCTCTCTCTGTGTGTCTCTCATGAATAAATAAATAAAATCTTTATACAAAACAAAGAAAAGAAAATACATGTTTTTTTATTTATTGAGAGAGAGTGTGTGAGTGAGAGAGGGGTAAAAGGAGAGGAAGTGGGAGAATTTCAAGCAGACTTCCCTCTGAGCATGGAGCCCACCACAGGGCTCAGTCTCCTGACCCCAAGATCATGACCTGAGCTAAAATGAAGAGTTGGAAGCTTAACCAATTGAGCCACCCAGGTGCCCCAATAACTAATTGCTTTAAAATTAAAAAATGATATAAGGCAGTTAGTGTATGAGTGAAAGGTGAATAAATGTAACTGAGTAGAATATTAATGAGCTGGACTGGGCCAAGAAATTTCCTGGTCCTGTTAGACAATGGTCAAAAGATATAGAAGGAAGGAGGATAAATTGGTAAGACATAATATGCAACTATGTAACAATGTAACTTTGGTCTAATAAGAGTCACATGAAGTATTAAAGAAATAGAATATACTTGAAGAGATGAAATGAAGACTGCTCATTAATTTTTAAAATTCAAGACTACAGATTGAAAGATATTGTAGAGCGACAAATTAGATAATAAAAAATGAAAGCACCTAGATATTGTGATATTGGAGAAAAAGAGTTCATTCTAAAGGCTATGTGCAGATCACCTACTGCCTTAGATGGATTTCCAAGCAGCCTCCAACATTCTGATGCATGTTGGTGGTATTTTGGGTAGTTGAAGTAGAAAATAAAAGGATGGAGATAGAAACAAAAGAAAATCAGAATCAAAGCAATTTAATAATAAGCAAAAATTCACATCATGTATGGAAGATTTAATGATGGCCACATATTATTTTACACTCCTTGAAGAAAGAAGTCCATGCCAGTATCCCACCTGCTGAATCTGGGCTGTTTCCAGTGACTCACTCACAACCAATAAAATATGACAAAAGTGACACTGATTTATATATATATATAAATATACACATACACACACACACATTTATCTTTGATATTTCAAAGATATTTTGGGATGCACGGGTGCTCAGTGGTTCTGCGCCTGCCTTCAGCCCAGGGCATGATCCTGGAGTCCCGGGATCAAGTCCCACATCAGGCTCCATGCATGGAGCCTGCTTCTTTCTCCGCCTATGTCTCTGCCTCTCTCTCTCTCTCTCTCTCCCCCTCTCTCTCTGTGACTCTCATGAATAAATAAATAAAATCTTTTTTTAAAAAGATAGTTTAATGATATGTTCACAATATAATGCTAAGGAAAAGAAACTAAGGTATAAAACATACATCTGCCATATACTCAGTTTTTCAAATGTGTACATGTTGGTTCAGTTTTCCTTATAGAGCCACAGATTGTTACAGATTTGCTTCACTCCAAGAAACTTAGATGACAGGGCCCTGTAACAAATAAGTCTGGGACTGTTGTTTGTTTATTTTACTCAGATTTTTTTTCAAGTTTTTATTTAAATTATACTCAGCTAACATACAGTGTAAAATTGGTTTCAGGTGTACAGTTTAGTGATTCAACACTTCCATACAACACCCAGTGCTCATCACATCAAGTACATTCCTTAATCCCCATCACCTATTTAACACATCCTCTCTCCCACCTCCCCTCTGGTAATCATCAGTTTTTTCTCCATAGTTAAGAGCCTGTTTCTTGGTTTTCCTGTCTTTTCCCCCCATGTCCATTTGTTTTGTTTCTTAAATTCCCATATGAGTGAAATAATATATTTGTCCTTCTCTAATTTACTTATTTCACTTAGGATTATGCTATCTAGCTCCTTCCATGTCATTGCAAATGGCATGATTTTATTTTTTTATGGCTGAATAATATTCCAATATATATTGCAACTCTTCTTTATCCATTCATCAGTTGATAGATACTTAGGCTCTTTCCATAATTTGGCTATTGTTGATAATGCTGCTATAAACATGGGTTGCATGTATCCCTTCAAACCAGTACCTTTGTATCCTTTAGGGAAAATACCTAGGAGCACAATGGCTGGATCACAGAGTAGTTCTGTTTTTAACTTTTTGAGGAACCTCCATATGTTTTCCAGAGAGGTTGCACCAGTTTGCATTCCCACCAGCAATGTAAGAGGGTTCCCCTTTCTAAATAAAATCTACATGCCAAAGAAACCCTAAAAATGTTTGGATAAAATTCAAAAGAAAACTCACCCTTGCCATGTTATAGCTTATACTATGAAGAAATAGTAATAAAAAATAATGGTGGAACAGAACCACAGCCATGTGTGCATGAAACTTTATAGGTAATACAGTTGACACCTCAAATCAGTGGGAAAAGGATCAATCATTTATCTCTACATGAAGAAAAATAAAGTGACTTAACCTATAAATGGGGGAAATATTAAAAAATACTTACTATGCCAAACAGCACCTCCACCAGCAAAACAAAAAAGTTTCAGACCATACACTGGAGCCTGCTGCTGATGGATACCATTCTGCTGGCAGTAACCCACACTTGATGGAACATGGGGAGTTCTGGGACACACCATCAGAGTACTCAGAGTACTGCTGAGAAGCTCAGGGGATCAAAGTAAAAGATATTTATAAAAATGGCAAGACACTACTTCACATTTTCATAGTTGCCAGAATGATAGGAGTATATACTAAAGTAATACCACGCCTTGATTTTGACAGTATAAACCACAAACAGATATAAATACATCAGTATGAAACATAATGCATTAAGTTTTTTATAAATTAAAACAAAAACAAACAAAATAATCTTTGTGATTTTTTTAAGATTTTATTTATTCATAAGACACAGAAAGAGAGGCAGAGACATAGGCAGAGGAAGAGGAAGAGGAAGAGGAAGAGGAAGAAGAAGAGGAAGAGGAAGGCTCCCCATGGGAAGCCCAATGTGGGACTTGATCCCAGGACCCCAGGACCATGACTTGAGCCAAAGGCAGAGGTTCAAGCACTGAGCCACCCAGCTATCCCATCTTTGTGATCTGGTGGAATATTTCCTAAATAAGAACCCCAGAGAAAATCGTTCCATAGAAAATTAGAAAATTTGACTTGATCACATTAAAGAATTTTTACTGAATACTGGATAGCATACACTAAAACTCACAGTACATGACAGATTAGAGGAGATACTAGCAATATCTAGACATAAAGGGGCTCTCATATTTAAAAGTCCAAGATTTTGTAATACACAATAAACAAAAATTAATTTATAAAAGGCAAGAAATGACAACATATAATTCAAGGTATGGAAATCCCAAATGACTAAATAATATGTGAACAAATCTCAGCTATCAGGAGATATTCTAATTAAAATAATGAGATACTATTATATATTATATGTTCTCATTCATTTGGGGAATATAAATAATAGTGAAAGGGAATAGAAGGGAAGGGAGAAGAAATGGGTGGGAAATATCAGAAAGGGAGACAGAACATAAAGACTCCTAATTCTGGGAAACGAACTAGGGGTGGTGAAAGGGGAGGAGTGTGGGGGGTGGGGGTGACTGGGTGGTGGGCACTGAGGGGGGCACTTGACGGGATGAGCACTGGGTGTTATTCTGTATGTTGGTAAATTGAACACCAATAAAAAATAAATTCATTAAAAAAATAAAATAAGTAAAATAATGAGATACTATTTTATATCCACCAAGCTTTTTAAAAAAGGTAACATTCAGATATAATATGGAGGAGGGAGCAAGATGGCGGAAGAGTAGGGTTTCCAAATCACCTGTCTCCACCAAACCACCTAGAAAACCTTCAAATTATCCTGAAAATCTATGAATTCGGCCTGAGATTTAAAGAGAGACCAGCTGGAATGCTACAGTGAGAAGAGTTCGCGCTTCTATCAAGGTAGGAAGACGGGGAAAAAGAAATAAAGAAACAAAGGCCTCCAAGGGGGAGGGGCCCCGCGAGGAGCCGGGCTGAGGCCGGGGCGAGTGTCCCCAGGACAGGAGAGCCCCGTCCCGGAGACGCAGGAGCTGCACCGACCTTCCCGGGCGGAAAGGGGCTCCAGGGAGGTGGAGCAGGACCCAGGAGGGCGGGGATGCCCTCGGGCTCCCGGGGACAGTAACAGCAACTGCGCGCCCAGGAGAGTGCGCCGAGCTCCCTAAGGGCTGCAGCGCGCACGGCGGGACCCGGCGGGACCCGGAGCAGCTCGGAGGGGCTCGGGCGGCGGCTCCGCGGAGGGGGCTGCGCGGCCCCGGGAGCAGCTCGGAGGGGCTCGGGCAGAGGAAGAGGCTCCGTGCGGAGGGGGCTGCGCGGTTCCAGGAGCAGCTCGGAGGGGCTCGGGCGGCGGCTCCGCGGAGGGGGCTGCGCGGCCCGGGAGCGCGAATCCACCAGCGCAGGCTCCGGAGCACAGGGCGCCGGGACACAGCCCAGGATCCCGCCTCCCCCGGGACAGGCAGAGGCCGGGAGGGCCCAGGACAGCAAGGACGCTCCTGCCCCAGCTGAGCAGATCAGCGGCCCCGCCCGGAGCCTCCAGGCCCTGCAGACGGAGTTCCTGCCGGAGCTGAATCCAGGTTTCCAGAGCTGCCCCGCCACTGGGGCTGTTCCTCCTGCGGCCTCACGGGGTAAACAACCCCCACCGAGCCCTGCACCAGGCAGGGGCACAGCAGCTCCCCCAACTGCTAACACCTGAAAATCAGCACAACAGGCCCCTCCCCCAGAACACCAGCTAGACGGACAACTTCCAGGAGAAGCCAAGGGACTTAAAGTACACAGAATCAGAAGATACTCCCCGGTGGTTCTTTTTTTGTTTGTTTTTGTTTTTGTTTTTGTTTTGCTTTTTGATTTGTTTCCTTCCCCCCACCCCCCTTTTTTTCTCCTTTCTTTTTCTTTTTTTTTTTTTTTTTGTTTTTTTTTTTTCTTTTTCTTCCCTTTTTTTTTCTCTTTCTCTTTTCTTTCCTTCTTTCTCTCCTCTCTTTTTCTCTTTTTCCCAATACAACTTGCTTTTGGCCACTCTGCACTGAGCAAAATGACTAGAAGGAAAACCTCACCTCAAAAGAAAGAATCAGAAACAGTCCTCTCTCCCACAGAGTTACAAAATCTGGATTACAATTCAATGTCAGAAAGCCAATTCAGAAGCACTATTATACAGCTACTGGTGGCTCTAGAAAAAAGTATAAAGGACTCAAGAGACTTCATGACTGCAGAATTTAGAGCTAATCAGGCAGAAATTAAAAATCAATTGAATGAGATGCAATCCAAACTAGAAGTCCTAACGACGAGGGTTAACGAGGTGGAAGAACGAGTGAGTGACCTAGAAGACAAGTTGATAGCAAAGAGGGAAACTGAGGAAAAAAGAGACAAACAATTAAAAGACCATGAAGATAGATTAAGGGAAATAAACGACAGCCTGAGGAAGAAAAACCTACGTTTAATTGGGGTTCCCGAGGGCGCCGAAAGGGACAGAGGGCCAGAATATGTATTTGAACAAATTCTAGCTGAAAACTTTCCTAATCTGGGAAGGGAAACAGGCATTCAGATCCAGGAAATAGAGAGATCCCCCCCTAAAATCAATAAAAACCGTTCAACACCTCGACATTTAATTGTGAAGCTTGCAAATTCCAAAGATAAGGAGAAGATCCTTAAAGCAGCAAGAGACAAGAAATCCCTGACTTTTATGGGGAGGAGTATTAGGGTAACAGCAGACCTCTCCACAGAGACCTGGCAGGCCAGAAAGGGCTGGCAGGATATATTCAGGGTCCTAAATGAGAAGAAACATGCAGCCAAGAATACTTTATCCAGCAAGGCTCTCATTCAAAATGGAAGGAGAGATAAAGAGCTTCCAAGACAGGCAGCAACTAAAAGAATATGTGACCTCCAAACCAGCTCTGCAAGAAATTTTAAGGGGGCCTCTTAAAATTCCCCTTTAAGAAGAAGTTCAGTGGAACAGTCCACAAAAACAAAGACTGAATAGATATCATGATGACACTAAACTCATATCTCTCAATAGTAACTCTGAATGTGAACGGGCTTAATGACCCCATCAAAAGGCGCAGGGTTTCAGACTGGATAAAAAAGCAGGACCCATCTATTTGCTGTCTACAAGAGACTCATTTTAGACAGAAGGACACCTACAGCCTGAAAATAAAAGGTTGGAGAACCATTTACCATTCGAATGGTCCTCAAAAGAAAGCAGGGGTAGCCATCCTTATATCAGATAAACTAAAATTTACCCCAAAGACTGTAGTGAGAGATGAAGAGGGACACTATATCATACTTAAAGGATCTATTCAACAAGAGGACTTAACAATCCTCAATATATATGCTCCGAATGTGGGAGCTGCCAAATATATAAATCAATTATTAAGCAAAGTGAAGAAATACTTAGATAATAATACACTTATACTTGGTGACTTCAATCTAGCTCTTTCTATACTCGATAGGTCTTCTCAGCAAAACATCTCCAAAGAAACGAGAGCTTTAAATGATACACTGGACCAGATGGATTTCACAGATATCTACAGAACTTTACATCCAAACTCAACTGAATACACATTCTTCTCAAGCGCACATGGAACTTTCTCCAGAATAGACCACATATTGGGTCACAAATCGGGTCTGAACCGATACCAAAAGATAGGGATTGTCCCCTGCATATTCTCGGACCATAATGCCTTGAAATTAGAACTGAATCACAACAAGAAGTTTGGAAGGACCTCAAACACATGGAGGTTAAGGACCATCCTGCTAAAAGATAAAAGGGTCAACCAGGAAATTAAGGAAGAATTAAGAAGATTCATGGAAACTAATGAGAATGAAGATACAACTGTTCAAAATCTTTGGGATGCAGCAAAAGCAGTCCTAAGGGGGAAATACATCGCAATACAAGCATCCATTCAAAAACTGGAAAGAACTCAAATACAAAAGCTAACCTTACACATAAAGGAGCTAGAGAAAAAACAGCAAATAGATCCTACACCCAAGAGAAGAAGGGAGTTAATAAAGATTCGAGCAGAACTCAACGAAATCGAGACCAGAAGAACTGTGGAACAGATCAACAGAACCAGGAGTTGGTTCTTTGAAAGAATTAATAAGATAGATAAACCATTAGCCAGCCTTATTAAAAAGAAGAGAGAGAAGACTCAAATTAATAAAATCATGAATGAGAAAGGAGAGATCACTACCAACACCAAGGAAATACAAACGATTTTAAAAACATATTATGAACAGCTATACGCCAATAAATTAGGCAATCTAGAAGAAATGGACGCATTCCTGGAAAGCCACAAACTACCAAAACTGGAACAGGAAGAAATAGAAAACCTGAACAGGCCAATAACCAGGGAGGAAATTGAAGCAGTCATCAAAAACCTCCCAAGACACAAGAGTCCAGGGCCAGATGGCTTCCCAGGAGAATTTTATCAAACGTTTAAAGAAGAAATCATACCTATTCTCCTAAAGCTGTTTGGAAAGATAGAAAGAGATGGAGTACTTCCAAATTCGTTCTATGAAGCCAGCATCACCTTAATTCCAAAGCCAGACAAAGACCCCGCCAAAAAGGAGAATTACAGACCAATATCCCTGATGAACATGGATGCAAAAATTCTCAACAAGATACTGGCCATAGGATCCAACAGTACATTAAGAAAATTATTCACCATGACCAAGTAGGATTTATCCCTGGGACACAAGGCTGGTTCAACACCCGTAAAACAATCAATGTGATTCATCATATCAGCAAGAGAAAAACCAAGAACCATATGATCCTCTCATTGGATGCAGAGAAAGCATTTGACAAAATACAGCATCCATTCCTGATTAAAACTCTTCAGAGTGTAGGGATAGAGGGAACATTCCTCGACATCTTAAAAGCCATCTATGAAAAGCCCACAGCAAATATCATTCTCAATGGGGAAGCACTGGGAGCCTTTCCCCTAAGATCAGGAACAAGACAGGGATGTCCACTCTCACCACTGCTATTCAACATAGTACTGGAAGTCCTAGCCTCAGCAATCAGACAACAAAAAGACATTAAAGGCATTCAAATTGGCAAAGAAGAAGTCAAACTCTCTCTCTTCGCCGATGACATGATACTCTACATAGAAAACCCAAAAGTCTCCACCCCAAGATTGCTAGAACTGATACAGCAATTCGGTAGCATGGCAGGATACAAAATCAATGCCCAGAAGTCAGTGGCATTCTATACACTAACAATGAGACTGAAGAAAGAGAAATTAAGGAGTCAATCCCATTTACAATTGCACCCAAAAGCATAAGATACCTAGGAATAAACCTCACCAAAGATGTAAAGGATCTATACCCTCAAAACTATAGAACACTTCTGAAAGAAATTGAGGAAGACACAAAGAGATGGAAAAATATTCCATGCTCATGGATTGGCAGAATTAATATTGTGAAAATGTCAATGTTACCCAGGGCAATATACACGTTTAATGCAATCCCTATCAAAATACCATGGACTTTCTTCAGAGAGTTTAGAACAAATTATTTTAAGATTTGTGTGGAATCAGAAAAGACCCCGAATAGCCAGGGAATTTTAAAAGAAAACCATA